>NW_015628321.1:327416-334440 GCF_001515625.1 Sinocyclocheilus rhinocerous
GAGAAGATTACTACCCGTAAGAACTACACGGACCCTAGCTGCATGTTTGTTTCTGTGTCAACATGCCGTTCGTCACTACAGACAATCAACACAGAGCAAGTGCTATGTGCCTGTAACGATCACAAGTTACAAGAATGAACTTTTAAGTGTCTAAATTTGTATTTTGTGAGAGTTATTAGAACTCTCAAAGGGGGAAATGTTGGATTACAAATTTAAGAATCTGTTTAAAATATGCTGATACTATATTCTGACATAGCATCACATGAAAAACTAAGGTGAAGTACATTGTATTTAGCATTTAAGGTAAATTACATCAGACAAATGATTATCTTAAACAAAGTGTAGCAAGAGGTTCCTGTCTGTTCCGGTTTCTCTTATTGTTAGTCAAATTAACCAAATTACTGAGAAAGTCACCTTTTGTTTGTAATGGCTCTTGGTGCCTCCGCCCCAGTCTTTGAGTAGTTATGCTGATTGGATTAGCACCTATGCATTTGAATGACACTGTTATGCTGATGAGATCAGGGCTGGAGAAATTCCGGTAACGGGCTGATTCCTGTATTGCATTTGCATGCTTTGTTTAGATTGTCGCCACCTCTACTGAATGAATCCCGCCCCCTTAAAATGTATATAAACTCTACTGTGCTGAGCTATAGTCAGACTTGGATGACTGCAGCGACGCACAGCGAGTCCTCAATAAAGAGTGACTTCTGTATGAAAGATATCCCAACGTCTCCTGGTCTCTGCTTCGACGAGGAAAAAGTTTCCTACACCTTCTTAGGATGAAATTTGTTATAGATAAAAACCATGACCACTGATGTGACCTTTGACCACCAAAATGCAGATACTACACTCTGTCTTTGGATTACCTTACACAACTAAAACACTATTGCAAAAGCAAAGTGCACTATCTACAAACTAAATCAGATATAACACTAGTTCATCCAGCTTTCTTGTTGTGTTTCTTACTACATGTTGATTGTTTTTAATGACTTTAATAGTTTAATTGATGTTTGCATGTTGAGGAATATTAAAATTTCTCAGTAGTAAGCATCAAGATTGTCATATCGCAATGCTCCTTTCACCACAAAGTGTTTTGCTCATTTTATTTAAAAAGTAATGAATGACAGACCAAGTAGTTAAAACAGTAGTTACAAACTTACAACAATTTAAACTTTTCCTAACAAAATAACTAGGTATGCCAATGGCATCATGCCATAAAGGAAAATAAGGGATAATTGTGATTCTTTATTGGAAAATAAGGCACAGAATAAGGGATGCTCAAAATATTTGTACTGTACCACATCCTGTACATCATTTCCATGTCTGCTGTTAAGTATATAAAATGTGTATAAAAGGTTCTCAGAAAAAAATCTAATTTGTTTGCTTAAAGTATTTATGTACAATTATTCTAAAGGGAATTTTAATGTCATACAAAAAATGTCACACACATTACACACAAACCACTGGCCTTTGAAATAGTGAAAGAAGTCATCCCTCAGGTAGATTGCATGTTTTCTTGCCTAGCTGGATGTTGTGCTCATGATAATCACGTTGTTTGCATTCACCCGAACTGATTTGCCAAAATCAAAACACGGACGGTGAAGGGAATTGCAGTCAGCGCGAGTCCTGCTCGCTGTGAACTGGGAGTGACCAGGCGGCAGAGGATTCCGCTTGGTCATAAAGCCTTCCTCGAATGTGTTAACAAATGAAACGGTGATTTGTGCAAAAAGAAGAATGATTACTTATCAATTAATAATTTGTTATTTGCATGGTCTGGTAGTCATATGGCATATGCCTGCGAATAGGGGACAAACTGCGTTCCGTATACAGAATGGTTCTTTGATGAATTATATAACTTTACCGGAGCTAGCTAACTTTTGAAGGAATAACCCGTTACTACAATTGGATTAGCTGCCTGAAACGTGGAGAGATCACATCCGAATCATCAAACATCAACGCGATTATAAATCAGATTATCATTACGTTGTCAGAGTGGATATGAAGCAATGCAGGTAGGCTGTTTAATTTGCTAGCGGCTGGGTCGTTAATGTGACTGATTATAAAGCTGTCATTTGCCTTTCTAGGAGTTAATAATTTGCTATCTTCCTTACCAGTCTTTGGATATTTGCGTTTTAACGTGAGTTCAACCATCATTTGGCTGCGGGATACCAAGGCAGATCTTGCAGTATCTGCGGTGTCAAATGGGAAAACAAAGCCAGAACGCAGTAACTTCACTTACTGTGGTTGGATTTGGTATTAGCTTGGATTTTGTAGTTACTGCACTTTTGACACTCTCTTTTCTCTGAAATGGGACAAAATTCAACCAGGAGACTTTGTCACAAGACAGAGCAGATGTCACAAAGCCCATTTTAGGACCTAACTCAATTTTGACCAGATGTGTAGTTACTGCGCTTTGCCTTTGGATGGCAGTACAGGGATCTGGTGTACATTTGGTGTAACTGCTGTGGGTGGGTGAATAGCTGGTGGTGGAGCATTTACTGGAGACATCACTGTCATTTGTTCTGATTCTTCTTTCTTTACTGCAGCTTGAATCTTTTTCTTACTCTTTCTTGTCAGTTCTTCAAGGTGTAATTGAGTTAATTTTCTCTGTAGCTCATTTTCTTGGCTCTTGAGCTTCTGTTCATTTTTGCGCCACTGCATGGGACACATGGTCACAGAACTCCTTGTGTGTTTTAGAGTTTAAGCTGACCACGTCTTCCAGCCTACTCTTTACAGCTTGTGGCATGGTGTCTATCACAGCATTTCTAAACAATGTTGCCATTTAAGGGTCTCCTTCTGGATTCCCTTCCGTTTCTTGCTTCCATCTTTTCAATTGTCTCTGGACGTATGTGGTTGGGTTTTCAGTTTCCCCCAGCTGTTCTCCCTTTAATGATTTAGGGTCCAGTCTGATTGGATATTCGGCACGCAGTGACTGCAACACTGCTGGACGGATTGCATCAAAAGCAGTTCCATCAGTGTAATGAGAGTCCACAGCTCTGTCCAGATTGGGTGCTTGAAGGATTTCTTCCATCTTTGCTTCTCCTATAGTCTTTGCCAGAAGGGCTTTAATGTCCCCCACAGCTAAAAGTTTGCCCATGGTTTCTTCTTCAAACACCTTGATTCACTTCCCAGCCCCATCATGGATGTCTCTCAGTCCTCCTTGTGTGGCGAGTGACCAAACCCTCAAGGTCCTGTGAGGCCCAGGGGACATACTGTCCATGTGTGCCCTTAATTAATATTGGGAGTTGTGCAGCCAATGGTCTAAGTCTTCCTTTTTCTCTCCCTTGTTCCCATCTTCATCCATCAAATGATGACACCTCCCCTTCACTCTCTTCCTCTGTGCTATCTAATAGCTTACTTCTATTTCTCACCAATTTGTCTGCATCTTGTAATAATATTTCTGTTTCTTTAATTTTCCTTCCTATTTCTGCTTCCATAGTCTCTGCTTGTGCCTCAATCTCAGTATCTTCTCTTCTCACTTGCTCTAACAATTCTTCACTTACTATTTTTTCCTTCACAGTGTGTTTTCATTTTCTCTAATGCTATTATCGCTTGTTTATAACAATCTAAAGGTAAATATCTCTCACTGTTTTTATCCTGACGCCTCTTTGGTTTTACATCTGGCCCTGTTTGTTTTTCATCTATCTCTACTTGTCCCTCCTTTTGCATTTCTCCTTACACTTCTACAGTACCCTTGAGTATCTGGAACTGTCCTTCTGGGGGCAGATATGGGGGTGGTTTAGAAAACAACTCTTCTTTTTTCTTTGTCTCTTTGTCTGCAGTGGCAGAGCCAGGATGTTTTTATAGGGGTGGCCATGGAGGGGCCAGCAACCAGTCTGGGGTCGCACAGAAATCTTCATTATTTCAATATGAAAATGTGACTATAAGTATTGGACTGTTTTAGTGCCTAAAACACAACTGAATACAATTAATTTCTACTAAATTGTATTTGAGATATTTGTGAATTAGATCAAGTAATGCTGAGTGAATATGAGAATTTGTGTATTATTCCGCACCTCCATGCATTTTAATAAAGGGGCTCACTACAGCTTTATTGCTTAGTCAAGCGGGAACCCAGTGTTCTTGTAGCTTTCTCTATTTCTGTTTTATCACGTGATAGAAAGTCTAAGGCCTTCTCAAGCCGTACGGCTGACCCATCTAATCTGCGGCCTATTATGCATCAAACTAAGATTGTTGTAAAGACACAAAGCAATGCCATCAAGTTAGCATTTTTAAACATTCGCTCACTAAAAAATAAATCATTTCTAATCAATGACTTAATAACCACAAACAACCGGGTTTTTATGTTTCTAAACGAAACATGGCTAGAAGACAGCTGCAGTGCAACAGTCCTCAATGAATCAGCCCCTCCTAACTTTACTTTCATGAGTGTTTGCAGGACTGGTAGGAGAGGTGGAGGTGTAGCTGGTCTATTTAAAGATGTCTATCAATGCAAGCAAGTGTCATTTGGTCAGTACTTGTCTTTTGAATATCTAGGGATTGTGTTGAAAGGTGCTCCACGCATTCTGTTTATTATTATTTACAGGCCTCCAAAATACTCTCCAGCCTTTGTTGAAGAGTTCACAGAAATGCTATCAATGATTTCCTCAGAGTTTGACTGTTTTGCTATTGCAGGGGATTTTAATATTCACATAGATAATGCAGAAAACAAAACTACAAAAGAAATTATGACTGTTTTAAACACTTTTGACCTGATTCAGCATGTGCATGAACCTACACACAATCGTGGACATACTTTAGATTTACTCATCAGTAGGGGTCTAAACATTTCATCCATTGTCATTGAGGACATAGCACTATCTGTTCACTTTTGTATTTTCTTTGATATATTGATCTCTGCTACCACTGAATCTAGATCTGTCTCTGTCAGAAAGAGATGCATTAACGAGAACACTAGTGTGCTATTCATGGAGGCTATATCTTTAACACCAAGCATTTCTTCAGACTCTATTGATCTTCTCCTTGATTCCTTTTACTCAAAAGTTAAGAATGTTATTGATGATATTGCTCCTGTGAAAGTCAGTAAGAAGACTGGCAGACAAAAATCAGCTTGGAGAAAATCAACAGCAGTACAGAGTATGAAAAGACAATGCAGAAAATCTGAGCGGATGTGGCGGAAGACGAAACTTGAAATTCACTATAGCATCTATAAAGACAGCCTTCATGCTTTCAATGTGGAACTAGCCAAAGCTAGACAGAGTTTCTTCTCAAACCTTATAAACAGTGACTTAAACAACACTCACACTCATTTTGCTACTGTTGAGAGACTAACAAACCCCCCAAGTCAGATTCTCAGCGAAATGCTCTCTGACAGCAAATACAATGAGTTTGCCTCCTTCTTTTCTTAGAAGATCATTAATATCAGGAAGGCGATTAGCACATCCTCAAGTTATGCAGAGGTCAGACAGATTCGACCGCAATATCAAAAAGAAGATTGTGGCGAGGGGGGCGTGGGAAGGCGAAAGGCTGCAGCGGGAGAAAGGGTTTGCAGACGAGCGGTGATAAGGAGGTCAAGTGAATAATGATTAACACCTGTCTGTAATTCCAGTGATTGGGGGAGAGACAAGAGAACACTGGTGCCGAAACCCGGGACGAGGAAGCCGGCACGCCGACATGCAGCCAGCTCAGCCAACACCGCTTGCGGAGCTCGTGAAGTCGCTCACCGGGCTTCACCAAACCCAACATCAGGCACTGATGGACCTCAAGCTGGAGCAGGAGGATCGGTTCCGCCTGTTGGTCCAGGCGCAGGATGAGGACCGGCGTCCCGGAGGCGTTCGTGGATCTCTTCGAGAGAACAGCGGAGGTGTGTGGCTGGGCACGCACCCAATGGCCGGTGCGCCTGATCCCGCTGCTGACTGGGGAAGCACAGGTGGCAGCCCAACAGCTGCCTGTTGCGACCCTCCTGGCCTACGATGATCTGAAGCGGGCCATCCTTCAGCGAGTCGGCCGTACCCCCGAGCAACATCGCCAATGCTTCCGATCAAGGGAGCTGGGGGACAGCGGCCGCTGACCATCTGGTGGCGTGCCCAGGGGTCGGCGAGCCCCTTTGTAACCTCTCTCTCTCTCCCCCCTCTCCTTCCCTTCCGTCTCTCTCTCGGCCTATTCCTACTCCCAGGTCGCATAGTAATGCGCCCCCACGAACCCCACAGCGGGGTGGGGTCTTCCAGGGGACCAGACCGGGGACACGAGGGGGCGTAGCGGAGAGCGCAGGAGCCGCTGCTCCATCGCCGCCTTTCTCCTCTCTCCGCCAATCTCTTGGCCATCCTTCTGCCGCTGGGGCCGGATGGTGTCCCGGCCTGAGTCGGGCGGTGGGGGTATGTGGCTGCAGCGGGAGAAAGGGTTTGGAGATGAGCGATGATAAGGAGGTCCAGTGAATAATGATTAACACATGTCTGTAATTCCAGTGATTGGGGGAGAGACCAGAGATAAGCGCCCGCAGACCTGGGAGAGGGGACTGTATCCGAGGGAGAGAGAGTCGGAGCAGTGTGTATGTGTCCGTATGCAAGACTGTGGAGGCAGAGAGCCGAGCAGCACTTTATTTTGTTCTATTTTTTTTTCCTCGTCCTTCTTCCCGAACTACAAACTGTATTACAAAGATACTATGTTTATTTTTGAAGCAATTGATAGCAAAATTTTAGAAGAAATAGTGCAGCACCTAAAATCGTCAACCTGCTATTTTGACACACTTCCCACATCTTTTTTCAAAAGGGTGCTTAACTGTTTAGAAGCAGATCTCTTAGAAGTGGTGAACGCCTCACTTCTTTCTGGGACTTTTCCAAACTCCCATACGAAGGGTTCACACAAAACAAAGGGGAATCCGCTTTTAGCTATTTTGCCGCCCGCAGTTGGAACCAGCTTCCAGAAGAGATCAGATGTGCTAAACATTAGTCACATTTTAATCTAGACTCAAAACTCATCTGTTTAGCTGTGCATTTATTGAATGAGCACTGTGCGATGTCCAAACTGATTGCACTGTATTTTATGTATTGCACTGTATTTTATG
>NW_015628321.1:335650-338373 GCF_001515625.1 Sinocyclocheilus rhinocerous
TTGTAATGGTCTCCTCACCGGCCTAACCAAGAAACCCATTAGACAGCTGCAGCTCATCCAGAACGCTGCTGCCAGAATTCTGAGTAGAACCAGAAAATCTGAGCATATTACACCAGTCCTCAGGTCCTTACACTGGCTTCCAGTTATATTTAGGATTGATTTTAAAGTACTTTTACTCGTTTATAAATCACTCAATGGCCTAGGACCTAAATACATAGCAGATATGTTCACTGATTATAAACCTAACAGACCACTCAGATCATTAGGATCAAGTCAGTTAGAAATACCAAGGGTTCACACAAAACAAGGGGAATCCGCTTTTTAGCTATTTTGCCGCCCGCAGTTGGAACCAGCTTCCAGAAGAGATCAGATGTGCTAAACATTAGTCACATTTTAATCTAGACTCAAAACTCATCTGTTTAGCTGTGCATTTATTGAATGAGCACTGTGCGATGTCCAAACTGATTGCACTGTATTTTATGTATTGCACTGTATTTTATGAAATCCGAAATGATTGCACTGTATTCTATGTATAATCATTTTCATTTTGTCTTAAATTCATTTAAAATAAATTTTTAAATCATTTTCAAAGTTTTTTAATTCCTTGTTTTATTTTTGTGATAATTTTATATGATTATTTTACTTTCTTTTATTTAAAGCACTTTGAATTACCATTGTGTATGAAATGTGCTATATAAATAAACTTTCCTTGCCTTGTCTAGTCAGCTTGGTTCTGGTTCTCAAAACCCCCAAAAGCTTGTTCTCCATCATTGCATACTCATTGATGAGACATGTAGATAGTGATAAGAATTGGTTAATAATAAATAAAAGGACGGAAGTCAACAGCACATAAATGCCAGAATATAAAATGAGATATTTCATGCATTTAAATGGTTTTAAATTAAACGTTTGTACTTTCCGTACTTTCCAATAAAAATAGCGCATGTTTTCTAGTATAAGTGCACTGTTTTCATATTTATGTGTGCATTATGTGCATTAATAGGCCTATATTGTACATTATGATCTCGAATTGCACAATATTTTAGTACATGCATTTGAGAGACGTTCTTTAAACCTCTGGGGTCCGAGGGTGTTTTGGGGCCTGGAAAAGTTTTGACATGCCCTGACATTTGTGCTTTTTTCAGTTGCTTACAAACATTTGAATGTCTAAAGTTTAATAACACTGTAATCAGCACAAACTGGGCTACAATAATATGTGAGCAGCATGTATGTACGTGATTGTGTTTTTGAGAAAACAACGTTTATGCGTGCTTAGTGAAAAACTAAAATTTTAAAGTCACTGAAATAAGGCCATAAAACACATACAGAACATTTGATCACAAGACGTTTGAGAACTGATCTTGAAGTCTAGAGTTTTTGCTTCAAAATTATGTGAAAATCATCTTACTCATTCACAGAAAACAATATATTGATTAAAATTTTCTAAGACACTTTTTGTGTAGAAAAGGAATATGCGAGGGGGCGTGAATGGTCATGGATAATGCTGTGATTCACACCTGAGAAGACAAAGGCCCGCATAATGAGCCTTTCAGTCAGGTGTGTGACTGAGAGGGAATTGCTACAAGAAAGAATGTGAGGAAAAAATAAATGTATATATTTTTTGTTTGTAGTTTATTTAGAATACATATAACTATCACATAAAATAACTCATGGGAGTGTCTGCTTCACATGGTCTTAGCTGTGGTCCAGGTTCTTGTGCAGGCAGGAATCTCCATTTCCATGACCAAGTGGGCTGCTTTGCTTTGGCTCTCTTTGCAACAGGTTCTTTTACACTGTTATTCTCACATCTGAAATAAAAAAGCAAGCATGCTGTTTACACAAACTACATTATTAACATTATTATGATGTTCACTGATACTAGTACTAATTTATCGAAACAAAGAACACAATTACCACATAGCAAACATAGTTTACCATACAGCAAATAAATCAAATGAAAGTAACATCTGTAAAATAGTGAATGCACACTTACTCTAAGATTCTGAATGGAGTTGAAAACTGAACGAGCGCCCGCTTCCTGTGAGAGATGCAAGTGAAGGCAAGAGTGGTGTATTCGGTCCTAAAATAATTTTATAAACAATTGTAAGCATTTTTTCCCACAGTACCTTAGTATAGTATGCATACTTCATGAGAAAACAGAATGCCAATAACAAAGAAACTACATTTTAACACTATCAACCACAAATAATATTACCATATAGTCTAGGCATAATAAAAGTACAATTACTATACTGTGCACTTACTCAGTATGATTTTCCAGCGAACTCAAAACTGAACGACACGTGTGCCTTTCTTGTGCAATTATGCCAGTGATGCAGCCACAGTCCTAAACAAAAATTAAAACAGTTTCAAACATTTCAGCATCATTACTCCAGTCTTCTGTGTCAAATGTTTGTTCAGAAATCATTCTGATATTCTGATTTGCTGCTCAAAAACATTTATTATTATTACTATTATTATGCTGAAAACAGCTGAGAAGAATATTTTCAGGTTTCTTTGATGAATAGAAAGTTCGGAAGAACAGCATTTATCTGAAATAGAAATCTTTTGTAACATTATAAATGTATTTATCTTCACTTTTGATCAATTTAAAGCATCCTTGCTAAATAAAAGTATTAATTTCTATTATTTCTTCCCCCACCAAAAAAACTTGTTACAAAAGCTTTTTATTTCAGATAAATGCTGATCTTTCTATTCATTGC
>NW_015628321.1:338991-350403 GCF_001515625.1 Sinocyclocheilus rhinocerous
TTTTTTATGATTATTTTACTTTCTTTTATTTAAAGCACTTTGAATTACCATTGTGTATGAAATGTGCTATATAAATAAACTTTCCTTGCCTTGTCTAGTCAGCTTGGTTCTGGTTCTCAAAACCCCCAAAAGCTTGTTCTCCATCATTGCATACTCATTGATGAGACATGTAGATAGTGATAAGAATTGGTTAATAATAAATAAAAGGACGGAAGTCAACAGCACATAAATGCCAGAATATAAAATGAGATATTTCATGCATTTAAATGGTTTTAAATTAAACGTTTGTACTTTCCAAAATAAAAAATAAAAATAGCGCATGTTTTCTAGTATAAGTGCACTGTTTTCATATTTATGTGTGCATTAAATTATTGTGTAGGCCTATATTGTACATTATGATCTCGAATTGCACAATATTTTAGTACATGCATTTGAGAGACGTTCTTTAAACCTCTGGGGTCCGAGGGTGTTTTGGGGCCTGGAAAAGTTTTGACATGCCCTGACATGGGTATGGGTATGGGTAACCATACTTGGCCACATGTCATGTCACTTTAAGGTCAAGCAGTTAGTCAGAAACCCATAATCTCACCTGATGCGCCCCATGCTTCATCTAATCTGAGATCTAGTATGCACGTAACCCTGGTCGCAGATTTGCGGAAACATACGCCTTCACTTAATCTACTTGAGGAAATAATTTCAGAGCAAGTCAGAATAAGTCAAATGTAACAATTTATTATCAGTCAGGTAAATATGTAATTCGTTTAAAGTAGACATGTTAAGCTTTCTATAGATATATCTCATGTGTGGGTGTCATATTCGCTGAGTTTCAAACAGCGAATATTTTCAAACAGATACACGCAGAGAATGAGACGGCTAAAAGCACACCCTGTTTATTTTCTTTATTTTGCAAAAGCACAATGTTTTGTTGATATTGTGAGTGTACACAAATAAAATTAGACCCTTTACAGATTTAAATGCTGTATTACTCTTATATGTACGGTCAAGTAGTTCAAGTACGGTTTTAGTTCTTTTCGCTGTCATCATTCAAATCTGCAAAAAGTTCCGCTGGCGGAACTGTCGACCCCAGGAGGTTAATGTGATGCTATACATGAATGCACTAATCGCATTTGGTAATTTCATGACTTAACTGACGACAGAACTACATTGTATGTTCATAGTTTCTTGCTAGCTTTATTTATGATGAAGCGATATAGAGCGTGTGCCTTATATTCGTGTAAAGTTGAAAAGTGTGCACCATGAGTGCGGTAAAACAGCTATCAGGAGAGGAAAGTTTGTTTTACTGACATATAACCTAACAACATCTCAGCAGACTGCAGTTCACTGGTGTTCTACTGAAGCTCATTTGGCACATGTTCCTTTCTGCGCTCGCTTGACTTGCGCCTGGCGCTGAGGCGAAGTTGAAGTGCACGTCTGAAAAGTCTCCCGTTTGATGTGGTCATAAAAAGATACGGCGGTTCCGCATCTTAATAAATGCATTTCTTGTCAAAACAAAAAAAAAAAGTTTTGAGTGGGGTGGCCAAGCTTAGGTCAGTGGTGGCCACGGCCACCCCTGGCTCCGCCCCTGTTTGTCTGCCTCCTTTAGCATTTTTCTTGCCCGTTTTATACTTTCAATGAATTTTCTCCTGCCTTTTTGAACAAGGCTAGTGTTTCTTTCTCTTTTTCCCTCTTTGCTTCTCTCTTTTCTCTCTTTTTACTCTTGCCTTTAGTTTTATATATTTTTTTATCAGAGTTTCCATTTCCTCACACAGTGCTACATCAAATGCCCCTTCCTTTGGCCATTTTGTCATCATATCTTTATTTCTCTGTTGCCATTTATTTGAGAGCTTATCTATAAGTTCTTTACACAATGGATATTTTAATCCTAAAATTTCCACCGGAGTGGTTGCCATAATTTCTCCTATAATAAAGCAAAGCTATCCTTAAGACTCAATATTTTATCCTTTACCTACAACGATTTATTACTATGTTATTTGTCCAAAATAATATGTTTTCCCAAATTAAATTTAATAGTTTTATTTTTCACTTATCTTCTACTGTAACATGCACTTTTAATCCTAATATTTATTATACCACATGTATGTGCACATTTTATATATTATAAAGTGAATATATACTCTAGAATCTATTTTATGATCATTCAGCATCTAAAAAGTCCCAAACAATAACTGAGCCTTTTATATGTTTTTCTTTTTCTTTCCTGTTATTAAAAATTATTTTATCAACAATTAAAATTAAATGTTCTTTATAGCATATAACTTTATTATATTCTACTGTCTAAACTGCATTAGTCTCCTAAATCACCTAAATATTCTCTCTAAGTCACACAATATATGCAGTCAGATATGTACGGAAAATCTACCATTCTAATATCTTGATCCAGACTTTATTGAAACCATTTTTAAACACATTCACTCATTCTAGTCCCTTTCTTTATAGGGCACATACACTCATCCTTTGTCCCTTTATTTATAGGGCTCATACTTTCATTCACTCCTCTCCGGTGTGACACTAGCTGCGTCCGTCTCTACCAGGTCACACTCAAGTGATGGTCCAGGAGGGATGCACAGCTTTTGCCCACCAGATATGGAATTTATTGTCTCATACAACCACAATCACTCACACAGACACAGACATTGATACATAAATGTATACAAACTACACTGCACTTTACCTGAGTGACCTGTCAGTTCTACATGCTCTTTCACTGATACACTTCCTCAACACAGTAAAAAAAAGCAGCACTCTGCAGGATTTTTGCCTACCCGTGCAGACCTCTGTAACTTCCTCACCCTAACAGAGTGGTATCCACAGGACTTTGCGCGCTTACCTATACTTTATCTGCTTCACGTTTACGGTTATCCATCAAAGGTCCACTTAACTGAAACAGATTTTTGCATGCAATTATTTATTCTGGAATCAAAACCCTTTGTTTCTTTTTGTTCTTTAATTTTAGAGGAGCACCACGGGCAGACTCTGGCAAACAACACAAACTAATTATATAAGCAAAAACTGCTTACCTTTATAGTGGCCACTGTTTGTGTTGTTTGTCCAGTAAGCCCAAAGTGGTCTTCCACCCTCTTGCTCCTTTCCAATCCTGTTCGTGATGCCAATTTGTGGTAGCTTCTGCCGCTTTGTGCGAAATCACTCTCGATGTCTTTCTGTTACGGGGCAAATTATTAAAGACGTGGTCAAAACAGGCAAGGGTCAGACAATGGCAGAACAGGTATATTGAGGGCAAGACACAAGAGTGAAATACATTCATTAGAAAGTATTTACAAGCACAGAATAAGCAAAAAGTGAAATGTCATTAATACACAAGTCCAGAGTCATTCATCATCGAGTTGCCCATGCCTTTAGCAGTGGTTAGTACTAGTAGTTGACCAGGAAGCAAGCCACATTGAATAGCTCCTCAATGCTTCCACACACAAAAAGTGGTATGTCTCTGTCAAAAAGTTTGTTCTCTTTCACCCTCCTGATGCACCTCTCCACATGGACCCTCAGATAAGATGAACTCTGACAGTTTCACGTGGGATCCACAGACGTTGGCTTCCAAGCAGGTTGTATAGGAAGTGTGTTCAGGTGGCAATAATCCTGCTGGCTGTGGTGCGGTGAATGTCAAACCGTTCCGCTAAATCCCTGAGAGGCAGGCCAACTGACAGATGCATGAGGAACAGCAGGAACTCATCTATGGGTTGAAGTTTCTGTGAAAATAAAAAAGTGTTAGGCCTAGATACTGTTATACACAGCAGTGAAATGTAACTCAGTACATTTACTCAAGTACAATTTCATGGTTCCAACTTCACAAATTGCTGGATTTGCTGCTTTTCCAGCATTGAGTACTTTTATTTTTAATAGTTAAAGTGCATTTTCCTGATTATACTTGCATACTTTTACTTACATGTGTGGAATGACATGGGGGTGAGTAATTGATGACAGAAATTTAATTTTGGGGTGAACTAACCCTTTAAGTAGCATATTCAATGCAGTAACAGTTTTTTATGGTGGTATAAGTACTTTTACTTAAATAAAGGATCTGAATTCTTCCTCCACCACTGGTTTTTCTACAGTGTAGTATTACTACTTTTATTAAAGTAAAATATCTGAGTACTTCTTCAACCACTGGTAATACATTACAATTATTGTACACGTGCATACAGTTGTTGGTTGAGAGAACTCAGGGCTGCTGGCAGAGGCAGCCTTGCTGTTGGTGATTCGCACCCTCTTGGTGTTGACTGCAGGATCCACTAGTTTCCAAAAGGCCTGGAAATGTTTGTATGAGGCAAACCTAAGAATGTAATGATGTTCATGTTAGGTTTCGTTTTTTAATTAGCTTCCTCAAAATGAAAAATTTTTCACAACTCGTACACCACACATTGATTAACAGGTTGGTGTAATGCTATTCCAAAAGCCTTATAAACCAACCTCGTGTAAAAACGAATGTCCTCGTCTGACCCTACGAAGCATTGTATGCCGAAACGGGTTTGCAGCTGTAACACTTCCAGTTGGTGTTGGAGATACCTAATCTTCTGATGCAAGGCTTCATTCTCGTTGGTCATCTAATTTGCCATCACCACCGTAGCTGGAGTCACACAGTAGTCATGATCAGAGGCCACTGTTTCCATCTCGGACTCCGAGTCGGAGTTTACAGTCAAGTCCGGGGTAAGGCTCTCTGCCTTCGGCTTACGCTTCCAAACATTAGGTCTTGGTGTGGTTGCATACTCATTCCAAGAAAAGAGAACCGGTATAGCTCCTTTTTTTAATCTCCTCAACCCCCCAGCAGTCATTACGAAGTCTCCCGGCTGAAAATGCCTGCTACACACACGAATGATTTTCGTAGGGCTGAAGCTGTCCCTATGGATCTTGATTAGCCACTGAGCCCGTACCGCAGTATCTACGGGAAATTAGTGAAAACTTATCTCTGAGTTATAGCAAGACGAATTACTACAAAAGGGTACACAACAATGTAATGCCGACTTTTTCACCGTTGGAAGGCCAGTCGCCTTTCTTTAATTCTGAATCCACTCATTCTTACTTACTAACGTTAGCTAGATCTTTGAGCAAGACGAATTACTACAAAAGGGTACACAACAATGTAATGCCGACTTTTTCACCGTTGGAAGGCCAATCGCCTTTCTTTAATCCTGAATCCACTCATTCTTACTTACTAACGTTAGCTAGATCTTTGTGTCAATGTCAAAACTCTTGTTATTAGCAGTGCGGAAAAGCTTAGAATGGAAGAAAGTGTATGATGGCTCTATGAACGCTAAACTCTCGTGAGACGGTGCACGATTCAACATGGCGGCGCGCTGCTGCTAGAAGTCAAACTTTTCTCAAACTTTTCCCTTCTCTTTTTTTCATTCACTTCACCTCCGACAAATACAATAATATGGATTACAATTCGGACCTGGATCACCTAGAAGACTACATCGACGAATGCTACAATAGACTCTGCATCATGGAAAAGCCAAACAAGCTCTCAAAAAAGTCAAAAAGCCACGCACATTGGGCTCACCTGCTTCCTCTAACTCTTCTCCTTCACCCACATCCCCACACCCCCGTGATGTCCCGAGGTACATACTTACATAAATAGACAATAAACTATCCAGACTGGATGCCAGAGTAGCCTTAATAGAAGTATTGCACAAAGAATTTAAACAACTCCGCCACAGCCTGGAATGCAGACAACAACAAATCGACACGCTCACACAAGAAAACAGTTTGCTCCAGAACTCAGTTATAACCCTCACAACGCAACTGTCCACTGTTACCACTCAGCTTGCTTCTGTCATCTCCGAAAATAAAACGATGAAAGAAACAATTCTGGACTTACAAGCACGCAGCATGAGGGACAACCTGATTTTCACCGGCATCCCTGAACCACCCACTGACGAACCCGAGAAAGCAGTCAAGGATTTTATGGTTAAACAGCTCAAACTCCCAACGGAAATTGTCAGCAACATCACTTTTCACCGTGTTCATCGTCTAGGTCAAAAACTTAGTAACGCCACCCGACCCCGCCCAATCATTGTCAAATTCGAACATTTTAAACAAAAAGAACTGGTTCATCGACAGGGCAGGCAGTTAAAGGACACTCACTACGGACTTAATGACCAGTTTCCACAAGAAATCAACCATAGACGTAAACAGCTAATCCCCATCCGCAAGCAAATGATAAAAGAAGGCAAAAGAGCAATACTCATAGTGGACAAATTGTACATTGACGGACAGCTTTTCAAAGACAAGGACATTACCCCCTGGCTCTATTAGCACCCTTCACTCAACAATATCATCCCAGCATTAGTAATATATCACTCTTGCATCTGTAACATAATGCACCTATGTCTCACTGCACTACACAAGTATGCACACCAGTCACCTATGTTTTGCTTTTCAAACTCTGTGTTGTTTTTTGTTTTATTGCGTCTTTTGTTGTAAATGCTTAGGTTTGTCTAATGTTATTATGTCTTACTGTTCTGTATTTGATGTTTGGCACACATACATACACACACATCCTTTCACACACCCATACACAACCACATACATACAAATTAATTCATACATACATGTCAGAATAGAAATATTAGCTCAACATGAAACTCAAATTCATAACCTGGAACATCCGTGGCGTTAGCTCTCAGACAAAAAAATAATAAAGTTCTCAACTATTTGGATAATCTACAGGCAGATATATGTTTACTACAAGAAACGCACCTTCCAGATTCAAAACAAAACACCCTAAGATCAGCACAATTCACTCATTCATTTTCAGCCCCTTATAATTCAAAACAAAGAGGAGTATGTATCTTGATAAGAAAAAAAATCCAATTTGTTCATAATACAACTATTTCAGACCCAGAAGGATGCTTTATTATCATAAACATATCAATTAACAATAACCCGGTAACAATTGCCAACATTTACGGCCCAAATTCAGATGACCCTTCTTTTTTTCACACTTTTTTTTCTTCCATTTCAAATTTCTCCAACTGCCCGGTAATTATAGGAGGCGATTTTAACACTGTAATTGACCCATCACTTGACAGATCCACAAGCAATAAACGACACTGGCAATCCACTGACACAATAATACAGTTCATGAGAGATTTTGGCCTCGGCGATGGTTGGAGGCTACAGCATCCAACTAACAGAGAATATACATTTTACTCGCCGGTTCATCATAGCTACTCCCGCATCGACTTTTTCCTAACTAGTAACTCAATCATACCAAATATCTCTGAATACAAAATCCACCCCATCAGCATCAGTGACCACGCTCCAATAACACTCATATGGAATCCAGCTAATTTACATAAATACACCAGTAGATGGCGCTTTAACATATCTCTCCTTAAAGACCCAGAGTTTGACAGTTATCTTAAAAGAGAGTGGACATCCTTCCTAGAAATAAATGACTCTCCAAAGTCATCAGCTTCATTGCTTTGGGAAACAGGCAAAGCAGTACTACGAGGTAAAATCATATCATTCTCCGTCCATAAAAAGAAAATAGAAAAACAAGAAGAAATCAGACTAGAAGAGAAAATAAAAGAACTTGAAATATTACATGCAAATAACCCAACAGAAGTAATATATAATGAACTAAGAAAACAAAAATTCCTGCTAAACAAAATCATCAATAAAAGAACTCAATTTCTAATTCATAGACTCCGTCAAGAAACCTTCCATCACAGCAACAAATCCAGTAAATATTTGGCCAATCAAATTAAAAGAAACAGAAGGACTCAGCAGGGAAGCCTACCAACTCTCCACAAGAAATAAATACAATATTCCGAAACTTCTATGCTAAACTTTATTCATCTGATAATAACACAAGACAAGAGGATATTAATTCATTTTTCAATAATATTCAACTCCCAAAACTTAACACTGAACAAATCAATGCACTGGACCAACCAATTACAGAAAAAGAACTTCATATCGCCCTGAGCCGAATGCCTAACAATAAAGCACCAGGACCCGATGGCTTCCCTGCTGAGTTCTATAAACACTTCTGGTCCATTTTATTTCCATTATTCATCAGAGCAATAACAGAAATAAAAGAAAACTTAAGATTACCAGTGCACATGAACACAGCCACTATTTCACTCATCCCCAAACCTAATAAAGATCCAACCCTTCCGTCAAACTACCGTACTATTTCTCTCATCAACGTAGACATCAAAATGATCAGTAAAGTTCTTGCACATAGAATTGAAAAAATTATGCCATTCATAATCCACCCAGATCAAACCGGTTTCATCAAAGGTAGGCAGGGATCCAACAACACACGCAGACTATACGATTTAATCCATTATTCATCACTACAACAGGAAAACACACTTATAGTCACTTTAGATGCAGAAAAAGCTTTCGACAGAGTCAACTGGAATTTTGTATTCACCACATTACAAAAATTTGGCTTTGGGGAGTCGTTTATTAATTGGATCAAGATTTTATACACAACACCTTCTGCCACAGTCACCACCAATGGATTAACATCACAAAGCTTCACACTGCACAGGGGGACTAGGCAAGGATGCCCACTCTCCCCTTCTTTATTCACCATCTTCATTGAACCCTTAGCAGCAGCCATCCGCCAGAACCCACTCATCAGAGGAATCCACACACCACAAACACAACATAAGATTAGTTTATATGCTGATGACATTTTACTCTTTTTGCAAAATCCTCAATCATCTCTGCAAGAAATAACTAAAACCATTGATTCATACTCTACAATCTCAGATTACGCAATAAATTGGAATAAATCCTCGATTCTTCCACTACATCAAACCAAATGGTATGTGGCAGCCCAGATATCACCCATTCCTCTATGCACAGGTCACATCACCTATTTAGGCATTAAGGTTTCCTCCAGGCTGTCAGAGCTGACTGGACTCAACTTCACTCCTTTACTGAAAACATTAGAAGACGACCTTCACCGCTGGCTCAATTTACCACTCTCCATCCAGGGCAGAATAGCTATAATCAAAATGACAGTACTCCCAAAAATAAACTACTTATTCTCAATGATCCCAACCCAACCTTCTCTCACTTGGTTCAAATCTTTAGACTCCATCATCACCCGATTCTACTGGAAAAATAAACCACCACGGATAAAATTAAGCACTTTACAAAAACCCAAATCTTTAGGAGGCTTAGAAGCCCCACATTTTTACCATTACTCACTAGCAAACCAACTTCAATACATATATAAATGGACTCACCCCACTCAGTCAGACATCATATGGCTAGATATAGAACAATCACTCTGCGAAAACTTGCACATATCAGACATCCCATTTCTCAGTCAGTCCATTAAACACCACCCATGCTTCAAAGCCTTGACAATAGCTTCGGCTCAGCTTCAGCCTGGTGGAAATATCACCAAATCACAAACTCCAATCAGGCTCCATCTAACCTCACCCCGCTTTGGAACAACCCTGACTTCACAAGCAACAAAAAAACTCTCAATTTCCATAAATGGGCAGAAAAGGGCATCACACATATTAACCACATTTTTCAGTCTAACAACCTGGTTTCATTTTCCTACTTAGCCCGGGAGTACGGTATCGGGAGCAATCAATTCTTAAACTATTTGCAACTCAAATCAGTTGTTTCATCTAAAATCAACACCAGAACCATCAATCTTCACCTTCCTTCTGCAGTAGCAGATTTAGTTAATATATCCTCCCCGAAAAAAATTACTTTCCAAAATATTCAAAATTATAACAAATTCAAATAAAATCATAACTTTACCAACAATCAAATGGGAAGAAGACCTTTCTATTGCTCCTGATACTGACTTCTGGACTCAGATTTGTAAAAATATTTATTCCATGACTAAAAACGCCAACCTTCAGCTCATACAGTATAAGACTCTTCACAGAACACACTACACTGGGGAAAGGCTGTCTAAAATGGGATTCACATCAGAAACTTGCTCGCACTGCTCACAAAAAAAATGTCCGGACACATATATCCATGCCACATGGCACTGCCCACCCATTAAACACTTTTGGAAAGACGTCACTGAATCCCTATCCCGCCTCCTGGGCTGCCACATCCCATTATCCCCCTTACTCTGTCTACTGGGTGATCTATCAACTCTCAATCAGGAAATAATAAACAAAAGGATACTCCTCGTAGCTTTAGCCATCGCCAAGAAAACTATCTTCTTGAACTGGAAATCCCGAAACACTATTCACATAACGCATTGGAAAAATTTGCTCACAGATTACATTTCCCTAGAACATTTCTCACCTCCTTACAACTATACTTCGGAACCACAACACTCCAGATCAGACCTCATTCAACTTTTACAAATCTGACACACTCATCCTAATAATTTATTTATTCACACAATAATACTATGAGTG
This sequence comes from Sinocyclocheilus rhinocerous, assembly GCF_001515625.1. Classification (NCBI taxonomy): domain Eukaryota; kingdom Metazoa; phylum Chordata; class Actinopteri; order Cypriniformes; family Cyprinidae; genus Sinocyclocheilus; species Sinocyclocheilus rhinocerous. The sequence continues at coordinate 349,389 of NW_015628321.1, forward strand.
TATTCAATATTGTTTTCAATATTATTATTATTATTATCATTATTAATATCATAGAAACATTGAGCAGTAATAAGATGATGTTGATGGGATGATATTTTATATAAGGACGGTAATGGTTTAATGAAGATCATAACACTAAATATACAGTATATACCTAAAATATATAAATATAACTAAATCAAATCTGCACCCAACATACTGTATACCACACATGTTTTTAATGCACCGCATCCTGATTTTAATGCACCACACGCTTCTTTTAATGCACCACATCAGCTTAGGCATACATACATATACATATAGTAATCTTACCGTGAATTGGAAAGGAAAAAAAACAAAAAACAAAACATTGACACAGAAGCTAGAATAGGTGTGGTATGTGTTGGGTATGTGTCATTATTACATTATTATTATTACGATTGTTATTACATTATTATTATTATTATCATTACTTTTATTATTATTGAGATTACTGTTGCCGTCATCACAATGTATTATCATCACCATCTTTAGTATTATTATTATTATTATTATTATTATGCATGCTAGTACTACTTGAATACTACTACTATTATTGTCAGATGGTCATCACTGTTTATTTTCATTGCTGTTATTATCATTGCTGTTCTATTGCTGTTTTTGTGTTTTGTGTTCACCGTATGTTGTATGTTTTGCACTCTTAATAAAAAAATAAAAAAAATAAATAAATAAATAAACAACAAAGCGCAGATGTACGTATGGTGTAAGAGATTAATTCATAAAACCGTGTATAGACGGCTTTACTGATTATAAGGGGATTTTTGAAGAGTGCTTAAACTAGACATTGGTAATGTTGTTGTTTTAGTGTTTATGCAATCAGAAAGTCATTTTACTTGTTGTTTGTTGATTTTAAATATAAAACCTGGTGAAACAATTTATGTGTCTGCACTTTTTGAAGAATCCCGAGCTCCACCTGTATACATCTGCTACGGGGTTATTTTATATGCTTTTTGTGCAGCAGCAGTATGTCTTAAAT
>NW_015628322.1:0-8003 GCF_001515625.1 Sinocyclocheilus rhinocerous
GCTCTCTCGCTGGCTCGCTCGCTCTCTCTCTCGTGTTCCCTTCGGCTCGCACTTCTTACAAATCCCAGCGGTGCCTCCAAGTTTGTTGCATGCCGAAAGTAATGAAGTTTCAGGCGTGCTTAATTTGATGGGTTCCTTTTTAATGTTGTTGACGGCTTACATTTATTCGCAGTACACAAAATCTGCGTGCCCTTTTTCCACCATCACAGCAAACTAAAACTCTCACTTCTTCTTCACCCGCAGCGCCTCCTCCTTTTCCCTTTTCTTCCGCGGACGCCCTCTCCTGTAAGTAAAACAACATGCCTGCTTGAGCATTACTCACAATAAATTAAGCAGGATTTTATGCATTTGCACCAACATTTTTAACCACATTTTATGAATTAACCCCATCATAAATTTAGAAACATAACTATCCAATGAACTATACACAATAAAATAAAGACATATTGGGGGGGGGGCACTCTCTCTATAACCATTAACATTAACATCGCAGGGAATGTTATTATCAGTCCCACACACGCCCCCACATACCTACATCACGATCTGGGAAGATCTGCATAACACCGCCTAAATGTTCACGCAAAGAAAGAAGGCGTAACTTTTATTCTCGCTGTAGTGTTGTTGCTGCCGCCATGTCGTAAAGACGCTGTGTGTTTCGTTGTGAAAGCAAAACTACTTTGTTTGGCCTTCCAAAAGAGGACGATATCCGCTTCGTCATGCCTGCCTGTGATCTGTGCTGGTCGCTGAGGAAATACACCAACTTTCACCGTGGACAAAGCGGAGTCCAGCCCGCCTCAGCTCACTCTATCCCGGCCTCAGCGCACGCTAAGCCGGGGCTTCCCCTCACGCTAGGCCGCTGTGTTTTTCGTTGCCACTGATGATTCAAACGCGAGTTTTGGGCAGTAGAGTAGCACTTGTTGTTTGTCATTTCTCCGATCACAAATGCAGACAACGACGTCTAGAACAATCGCGATGTTTCGAAGCTTGCTGCTGCTTCTTCAGACTGTCTAAACGTGGTTTTATGAGGAAGGAAGTACAGACTAACCATGCTAGGTTGTTTCTCTACCGAGTGATTCAGAACGAATGACAAAAAGAGTGCTCTCATGTTAGTTAGTTCTTTTTTAGGATTCAGAACAATTCCAGCAAAAGTGTTAAACAAGTATAATCATTTTTGCACAATGTAACATTTCCAAATAGTACAAAACAAGGAACACTAATAATAATGATAATTAATATAAAATAAATACAAAAACAGGTATCAATCAACATCTGTATTCATCTTTTATATAGGAAAGATGTTTTTTGATTTTTAGCATCGTATTTATTGATGTTTTTATTTATAGCCTACTGTGAGCGACTCAAAATATCTTTTAATGCTATATTTTTGCTAAAATGGTAATTTCCTTGCTCAGCAAACATGCCCCTTTGGGGCCCGAGTGGGGCCACTGCGGGCAGAAAATATATCCCACGCGGGCAGCCCACTGTGTTTCACTGCGTGAAATGCAGGACACGTGGGGCCCCTGTAGGACAGTCCAAAGTGTGGGCTGGCCCACACAAAGCAGAGTAGGCCCCCACTGGGGTCAGTTGTGGGCCCATAGTATGCCGTGCACACTGGGCAAAGTGTGGGGAAAGTGTGGGCACACTGTGGGCATTCTGTGAGACCCAGTATTTGGGCCAACAATATGCCCCTGGAGCAGAGATGGGCAAACTCGGTCCTTGAGGGCCACTGCACTGCATTTTTTTGCTCCGACCCTGATCAAACTCACCTGCCTGTAGCCTATTGGTAATCCTGAAGACCTTGATCAGCTGCTTCAGGTGTGTTTAATTAGGGTTGGAGTGAAACTCTGCAGGGCAGTGGCCCTCCAGGACTGAGTTTGCCCATCTCTGCCCTAGAGCGTGTTCTGTGGTTCTTTACCAAATAACTAAGTTAGTTTGGACCTACGGAGTAATGTAAACCTATGGGCCCCAGTTGCCCACAGAACACCCAACTTTCCCAAAAACCTGTTTAGGGCCATGGCTTGGTTGTACTTCATACCTGCAGAATACCACAAAATTACTATTAATACATGTGCAGGGCAATTACACTTGTTAAGTGTAGCAGTAATAAACTGAAGGTCATGTTTTTCAAATACTTTATTTACAGCCATTAATAATAATAACAGTAATAATAATAACACTAATAACACAAATTTATTTTAAAAGAAGCAATAAAAAACGATTAAAAACAGCAATAAATACCAAGAACCACAGAACACTTAAAACACAAAGTAAATTAAAAATCGTTCCCCTCAGGGGCACCAGTATGTTTTCCCACTGCAGTTTTCTGGCCCCCATCTCTGTCCCTTGCATTACGGAGCCAAGTTTTAATGCAGGCTTCTACTTCACTTGCTTTGGCTCGGCTGCATTTTGTCACAGCGTCTAAGAAAGAAAGAAAACAACTGAATTACAAATGTTAAAAACTATACAAAGGTTCGTCCAGTACTGTTAAGGCAAGGCAAGGCAAGGCAAGTTTATTTGTATAGCACATTTCATACACAATGGTATTCCAAAGTGCTTTACATAAAAGAAAAGAAAAAAAATAATCACAACAATAAAACAAGGAATTTAAAACTTTGAAAATTATTTAAAAAATTGATTTAAGAGGTTTAAAATGAATTTAAGAAAACGATTATACATAGAATATAGTGCAATCAGTTCGGACATCGCACAGTGCTCATTCAATGAATGCACAGCTAAACAGATGAGTTTTGAGTCTGCATTTAAATGTGACTAATGTTTTAGCACATCTGATCTCTTCTGGAAGCTGATTCCAACTGCGGGCGGCATAATAACTAAAAGCAGACTCCCCTTGTTTTGTGTGAACCCTTGGTATTTCTAACTGACTTGATCCTAATGATCTGAGTGGTCTGTTAGGTTTATATTCAGTGAACATATCTGCTATGTATTTAGGTCCTAGGCCATTGAGTGATTTATAAACGAGTAAAAGTACTTTAAAATCAATCCTAAATATAACTGGAAGCCAGTGTAAGGACCTGAGGACTGGTGTAATATGCTCAGATTTTCTGGTTCTAGTCAGAATTCTGGCAGCAGCGTTCTGGATGAGCTGCAGCTGTCTAATGGTCTTCTTGGGAAGGCCGGTGAGGAGACCATTACAATAGTCCACCCTGCTGGTGATAAAGGCATGAACAAGTTTCTCCAAGTCTTGACTGGAAACAAAACATCTAATTCTTGCAATGTTTTTGAGATGATAGTATGCTGATTTAGTTACTGCTTTGACATGACTACTGAAACTAAGGTCTGTCTCCAGAATCACACCAAGATTCCTGACTTTATTTTTAGTTGTTAGACCCCTAGAGTCAAGGTATGCATTCACCTTGAGAACTTCATCTTTGTTTCCAAATGCAATGACTTCAGTTTTTTCCTTGTTTAACTGAAGAAAGTTCTCGCACATCCAACTGTTAATTTCATCAATGCATTGGCAGAGGGAGTCAATGGGGCTGTAGTCATTTGGAGATAAGGCTAGGTAAATCTGGGTATCATCTGCATAGCTGTGATAGGCGATTTGGTTCTTTCTCATTATTTGACTTAGTGGGAGCATATACAGGCTAAACAAGAGCGGTGCAAGAATTGAGCCTTGTGGGACTCCGCATGTCATGGACGTCCACTTAGACTTATGCTCTCCTATACTCACATAATAACCTCTCCCTTCTAAGTATGACCTGAACCATTTGATTGCCATCCCAGAAAGCCCGACCCAGTTTTCCAGTCTCTCTAGTAGTATGTTATGATCGACAGTGTCAAACGCAGCACTGAGATCTAGTAGTACCAGCACTGATATTTTGCCAGATTCAGAATTTAAGCGAATATCATTTATTATCTTAATGAGCGCTGTCTCTGTGCTGTGATGCGGTCGAAAACCAGATTGAAAATTGTCCAGGTATCCATTTGAGTTTAAGTATTTGTTCAGCTGATTAAAGACTACCTTTTCAATAATCTTTCCTATAAAAGGAAGGTTTGATATTGGTCTATAGTTGCTCAATATGGTGTTATCAAGATTGCTCTTTTTCAGAAGGGGTTTAACAACTGCAGTTTTCAGGGAGTTTGGAAAAGTCCCAGAAAGAAGTGAGGCGTTCACCACTTCTAAGAGATCTGCTTCCAAACAGTTAAGCACCCTTTTGAAAAAATATGTGGGAAGTGTGTCAAGATAGCAGGTTGACGATTTAAGGTGCTGTACTATTTCTTCCAAAATTTTGCTATCAATTTCTTCAAAAGCAGACATAGTATCTTCTTTTTGATATTGTGGTCGAATCTGTCTAACCTCTGCATAACTTGGGGATGTGCTAATCGCCTTCCTGATATTATTGATCTTCTCAGAAAAGAAGGAAGCAAACTCATTGCATTTGCTGTCGGAGAGCATTTCACTGGCAATCTGACTTGGGGGGTTTGTCAGTCTCTCAACAGTAGCAAAAAGAGTGCGAGTGTTGTTTAAGTTACTGTTTATAAGGTTTGAGAAGAATGACTGTCTAGCTTTGCCTAGTTCCACATTGAAAGCACGAAGGCTATCTTTATATATGCTATAGTGGATTTCAAGTTTCGTCTTCCGCCACATCCGTTCTGCTTTTCTGCATTGTCTTTTCATACTCTGAACTGCTGTTGATTTTCTCCAAGCTGATTTCTGTCTGCCAGTCTTCTTGCTGACTTTCACAGGAGCAATGTCATCAATAACATTCTTAACTTTTGAGTTAAAGGAATCAAGGAGAAGATCAACAGAGTCTGCAGAAATGCTTGGTGTTAAAGATATAGCCTCCATAAATAGCACACTAGTGTTTTCGTTAATGCATCTCTTTCTGACAGAGACAGATCTAGATTCAGTGGTAACAGAGATCAATATATTAAAGAAAATACAGAAGTGATCAGATAGTGCTACGTCCTTAATAACAATGGATGAAATGTTTAGACCTCTACTGATGATTAAATCTAGAGTATGTCCACGATTGTGTGTGGGTTCATGCACATGCTGAATCAGGTCAAAAGTGTTTAAAACAGTTATAATTTCTTTTGTAGTTTTGTTTTCTGCATTATCTATGTGAATATTAAAATCCCCTGCAATAGCAAAACAGTCAAACTCTGAGGAAATCATTGATAGCATTTCTGTGAACTCTTCAACAAAGGCTGGAGAGTATTTTGGAGGCCTGTAAATAATGATAAACAGAATGCGTGGCGCACCTTTCAACACAATCCCTATATATTCAAAAGACAAGTACTGACCAAATGATACTTGCTTGCATTGATAGACATCTTTAAATAGAGCAGCTACACCTCCACCTCTCCTAACAGTCCTGCAAACACTCATGAAAGTGAAGTTAGGAGGGGCTGTTTCATTGAGGACCGTTGCGCTGCAGCTGTCTTCTAGCCATGTTTCGTTTAGAAACATAAAATCCAGGTTGTTTGTGGTTATTAAGTCATTGATTAGAAATTATTTATTTTTTAGTGAGCGAATGTTTAAAAATGCTAACTTGATGGCATTGCATTTTGTCTCAACAGCAATATTAGTTTGATGCATAACAGGCCGCAGATTAGATAAGTCAGCCGTACGGCTTAAGAAGGCCTTAGACTTTCTATCACGTGATAAAACAGAAATAGAGAAAACTACAGGCACACTGGGTTCCCGCTTGTTCTGTAAACATTTGTGAATGTTGCTGCTATTATAGCGGGGACCCGACACATATCACTGAGAGCTGCTATCAGTTGTTTTTGGTTAGATAAAGTTCCATGCACAGGCTATTCAAGACAGTACTGGCTATGACTTGACGTTAAAACATTCTAAGCTCCAAGGAAATAAACTTGCATTTTGATTGGGGGAACCTCAGATTAGTTTGACTTTAAGGATTGTTCCAGGTGCTCAGGGCCGGATTTACCTCATATTGGGACATAGGCAATATAATTTTTTGACCCCACCCGCATGCTGTCGGTCAGAAACATGTGACCAAAACTGCTACTTTTCAAGAAACTGAAAAAAAACCCTTTTTTTAACAATTAAACACTGTGTTGTCAAAGTTTATACTGTAGCTTTATATATAATAATTTACCTGCATGTCATTATATTATTAATATTTTACCAAGTGGCCACATCTGAGGCAGCAAGTGCATTGCATTATGTTTTCATTAACTTACGGGTTATGAAGTTTATTGTAGCTGTATGTGGGTGCTCTTTTTTTTCTGTCAAATCTCATGTTATAAAAGATAAAGTTCCATGCACAGGCTATTCAAGACAGTACTGGCTATGACTTGACGACAAATGCAAGTGTTGCCAGATACTTTGCTGAAAAAATAGTGTATTCACAAGACAGCTGTATTGAAACGGTAATGAAATAGTATAAAACTTAATTCATTTAAATGTATTTATTTATTTAGCAGACTCCTTTATCAAAAGCAACCTACAAAAGAGGTGTTTGGTATTTAATAAAACCAAAGGTACCACTGCACTGTAGCAGGCCTCCTCCAGTTTATTTTCTAAACTTTGGAGGTCCACTATGTTTTTTAGTGGCAAATGGACACCCTCTGGCAGGTCTGCAGCTGTAGGTTTGTTTTGTCAATGTAAGCAATAGTTGCTTGATGACAGCAGCCTCTTCTTTAAGGTTTTCCAACTGACTTATGTATCGTTCTGTTGCTGTTGATGCAGTAAGTTACAACATATTAAATACCATCTCAGTAGCATTTACTATTGTACTTTGACAAGTTGTTTGTAGGCTCTTTAGACTGTGCCTATAGGTCCATGCATTAAAAGCTACTATTTTGAGTAATTTATGTATGCAAACAGTAAATGTAATACAGTAAATTAAGGTTTACATGCGTCGAGAGAAAGAGAGAGTCACAGACAGAGGCAAAAGGAGAGAAAATCTAATCTTGAAAAAGTAACAAAAACATTGTGCTAAGTATTGTTCATTAGCAGTTATTGTGCAACATCATTTGTATGCTTTAACTTGTGCAACTAATACAACAACTTTTCTTGAGATGTGACTACCTAAAACCAATGCTTGCGTGTAATTGACTTTCTCTTTGACTCTGGTAAAGAGGTTGGGGCTGGTGATGATTGTGAACATGGTGGGGATGGTGAAACAGTGCGCTTACGTCGTTTCATTATGACTTCTTCTACTTCAGAAGAAGAGTGACCCTGATCAGGTGTAAATAAAGAATAAAATGCTCCAAAAAAAAAAAAAAAAGTCACCATAATGAAATATCGTATTTGTGTATGCTTTGAACTGTGAACGTGTATGTAGGGACAATGTTAATTCATTTTATACAGAAGGGCTCGAGTCCATATCTTGTAGTGCAGGGGTGAGATGTTCCTGATTGTATCGGAGGAAAATCTCTGCTAGAAATATATGCCAGAATGAAAAATAAAAACTTGAATATTTATTTTATAAACCCAATAATTATTAAACCCTTAAAGGATTAGTTCACTTCTGAATTAATTTCCTCATAATTTCCTCACCCCCGTGTCATCCAAGATGTTAATGTCTTTCTTTCTTCAGTCGAAAAGAAATGAAGGTTTTTGAGGAAAACATTCCAGGGTTTTTCTCTATATAGTGGACTTCAGTGGGCTTCACTGGGTGGAAGCTTCAGTGCAGCTTCAAAGCGTTCTACACGATCCCAGACGAGGAAGAAGGGTCTTATCTAGCGAAACGTTCGGTCATTTTCTAAAAAAGATTTACAATTATATACTTTTTAACCTCAAACACTCATCAAGTAAATTATGAGGAAATTTTCATTCAGAAGTGAACTAATCCTTTAAGGGTTTAATAATTAGCTCTGCAATGCACATGCGAACTCCGTGCAGTCCTGTTCGAAACAGTTCAGGTAGGTCGAAAAACTCCCATCTCATTTGCTCCGCCAACTTCAAAATCGTCCTACATCGCTGCAGAAGCACCGACCCAATGTTTACAAAGTGAACGTGCAAAGAAGGTCAAACACCCTTTACAAAAAAACGGTAAAACAGCGAT
>NW_015628322.1:9668-10938 GCF_001515625.1 Sinocyclocheilus rhinocerous
GCTTCTAGAGAGCATTTGATTGGACAGAAGGTTTGATGAGAAGCTGAAGTACGATGTGACGTCAAAAAAATCGTTGAGCCGTTTTGGCGGAAGTGACGAACTGCAAGCTTTGAATGCTTATATCTTCTAAATGCGAATTTTGTCACTGTTTTGGAGCACACTGCCTTATAGATAACCTTAAGACTAACATTTTGATACTAACACCCAAAAAACTTTAATTTTGATTTCATGGGGACTTTAAGTGAAATCAAATCAAATGTGTTTTTATTGCATCCTTCAAAATATTCTTTCAGCTTTGTGTTGTCTCAAAATGTTTCCGTTGTGTAACCACTTAATTCAATCTGTAGCAGTACACTGCCAAACATGCCTTACAGTTGATAATAGTTCACCCTTTAGTGACAAAAGGGGCCGATTCCTTTAGTGGCTGAGCAAGAGTTCAGAGTAGTGACGCATGTGCTTCAGATCAGGATGAGGAGTAAAAGCCTTGACCAAAGCTCCGAGCAAAGCCAGAGAAAAGTCACTCACAACCTCTTTTGGAGTTGGTGCATCTGCACGTATCTATTCTGTCAGCCAATGTGTTATTGCATTAACATCAGCATTTGCACGACTGGGACACTTGAGCTCTCATCACCTGCCAGAACGCCCTGCAGTGTTAATTTTGACAGCAAATTTTGATTTAGTTTTAGTCATAGTCTTTTGACTAAAATGCCGTTTAGTTTTAGTCATCTGAATTGTTTTTAGTTTTTAGTCTAGTTTTAGTCCACTAAATCTACAGTAAATTTAGTCGGCTAAAATCTAATGGGTTTAGTTACAGTGCATGTATTAAGCATTTCTCTAAAATTTCCAAACTCATTATATAGGTTTGATATTAAGGTTTTATCATGATAGACACCGATTTAACTGCGGTGACACACAACATGCCTTCATGTTAAAATTAAATAAAACCACTTCTCATAAAGAACAAGAACATGGTCTTCTTTTGAAATATGAAATAGGCTACCAATGGTTATATAGGCTAGTTATGCATTCTTTATAGCAACTTGTTTACCATATTCTTCATTCTTTCAAGCAGACATATTTATTTCTATAAATAAATTTAGATTAATCTTTAAGGCTACTAAAGTTTTTCAGTCAAGAGCAGTGCGTGATTTTCTGTCTTTCTTTTGTTGCTTGATTAACACCAATGACTCGGACAATAGCAACTAAATTAGGCTGCTATCCCTTTAAAACCGAATGCAATGTACTGATACACATTCTCCCTACTGTTTAC
>NW_015628322.1:11023-26863 GCF_001515625.1 Sinocyclocheilus rhinocerous
GTGAATACTCGTCAAAACGGACAATTCGACATAATTTTGTGTGTTATTCTCCGTTCATGCGATCTGAAAGAGTACTCACGCGCTGTGAGGCGCTTTCTGTGTGTGTGTGTGTGTGTGCCTTAGTGTCTGCGCTCAGAAAACCAGACCGAACTGAGTTCTCTCTTGCGTTATCAGATTTATCCATATGTCTGCTCTTCTCTTACTCCTACATTATATTTATATTTATCCATATGTTTCTTACTTCTACATATTGACATTTTTGAACGTTTTATGCGATGTGCAGCAAGTGTATGTTAGCTTATGTCCCGCCGGTTCATATGTACGCATCTAACCTCCGAACCACGCAGCAGATTCGTTCTGAATGAATCGCTTCCAAAATCGTCCCTCCCTAACATAACATTTTCGTCTCGTTTTTATTAGTTGACGAAAATGTCAATAGATTGACGTCATAGTTTTTGTCATTCATAAAGAGTTTTAGTTCGTTATAGTCTTGTTGTCGTCGGCGAAAAAAATATCGTTGACGAAAATTATTCATCAACTAAATTAACACTGACGTCCTGATATAAGAAGATATGGCCAGACATGCCATTTGGTCTCTGTAGTTTCCTCGCTACTGAGCCAGCTGCATCAAAACTCACAGTGGGGTTAGTAGACATCTTTGATAATGACTTGTACATATACATTTGTGTTTGACTCCAATAGTGACAGAAAAACTTGTCCAGTCCAATGTCTTTAGTGCTACCACTGTGAGGTGCGCTGTATTTGAACATCTGCAGTGACAAAATAGGATCCTTGTCGCCTAATTCTAAGGCATTTCTCTCTTGCTTTGCTTTGCGCAGGGTGGTCAAATTAGGCAGATGGCTTGGCTCCGGATCTCCAAAATCCATCAGCTTTGTTGCCTCCGATGCCCTCCATACATAGGGTTCCTTTCTACCCTCACACAGTTCTTTGGATATCTGCACACGCAAGTTACCAGACATCGGACGCTTGGAACAGCCAGTGTGCTGGGAGTCATCAGTGTTTTTAATTAAACACTTTAGCACCATTGGGCTGTTCATTTCAGGCTCTCTGTCACATTTTATGTGAATGTGGCCACGACACTCCTTACAGCTGCCTCTGATTTCTATGTATTTCTCTGTGGCTGATGGATAGACCTTGGCTCTTTTAAAGGTAAATGTGCAGGGGCTTTTCAGTTCTTGCTAAATGTGATGATTTATCACATGCGTCCAGATGCCAGGCTTCAAAATTGTGTATTCCCTTTTTTGTGTTTTAGAGAACTTTTTTTGCATTTAACTGTTTCTGGCATAAATTCAATCATTTCTGAAATGGAACTTAAACATCAAAAGTCCAGCAATCTTTTGGTCTGGGGGAAAGAGTACCTGGCTCAAAATCAGTGTCATCACTACTGCCACTTGTTTCATGATCACTTTCATAAGTAAACCCTAAAGCAGTCCAGATGTTGTGTCTGTTTAATTTAACAAAAGTGTATAGAACATTTGCAGTGATTTTGTTTTCTAGCTGCTTACTAAGCTCTGTCCAGATGCTCTGATTAGGAGTAGCTATGTTGCCATTTTGGACTATGGCCTCTTTTGATGAACACAGGGCTCATCAAACAGGGCCCTGTCGACTGCTGGTTTCTTGGGCATCTGGAATAAGCAAAACATAATTACCCACTTAAATAATCCTAACTCCAACAATGTCATGTATAGTATAAACCTTTATTACTGTGTCGGTTCGAATATGAGGATAATATAGTAATAATATGAAAGGACAATATATCTTATATTACTACCAATACGGTAATGTTGGTCCCTAAATGCACAACATATTCTAAATACTAACATGGGTCATATGTGCAGCTGTAATTAGCATTTCATTGCTGCATCAGTGATATAAGTATTAGCAATGAGTTTTCTGTTGAATAAATATTGACAATCTTAGCTCTCTTAAACGCTGTACCATTGTTCATTGTTACCCTTATGAAAATTAACCATGGTTTTAGTATAGTAAAAGTGTAGTAAACATGTTTTTTCATTACCATTTGTTTAACTACAGTTTTACTACAAATGGTTAAACCATGGTTAGTGTAGCAAAACCATGGTTAATTTGTGGTTACCATGGTTTTATTTGTAGTAAAACCAAGGTTAATTGTTGTAAGGGTAACTATTAATATTGTAAACTGACACGGTTAAAACATTGTACTTACATTGGCCAGAAATTTGATTTAGTAACTATATCGACTTTTCCTCTACTAACTCTAATTTCCACAAGAGCATCTTGAACAGAAGTGTCACTTGCACCTTGTGGTGGCAGTGAAGTGTATCAGAAGATACTCCTTGTAAATAAGTTCAGTCAGGTGAGAACAAAAGCGCTGAAGTTACATAAGAGAGAAAGTGACAGAAAAAGAGTCTGACACCAGATGAATATTGAGCTGCTGCTGTATGATGTCTGAACACCAAGGAGTTTTTAAAAAACACCACAGCGACTACAAAAAACACTGATAAGGAGGAGTTGTTGTTCTATAAAAACATCTCTAGAATCCACCATTTTGGTAAGAGATTAAATAAGTGATGAACCCGAAATAAAATGCACATACAGCACATACAAAACTTCTACCTGCACAAACGAAGCACAAACGATTGAGCCTATTTTGGGTGAATTCGGAGCGTGTAGGGGGGCTGGTGACATCATCGCCTATAAGGTAATGTCTAATATTTAAAAAACTGAAGCAGCACAAACTTTTATCGGCACAAGCCAGCACAAACAAACAAGACTATTTGGGGTGAATCTGGAGTGACCTCAAAATGACCTTTAAATTAATTTTTTATATCTAAAAAAACAAAACAGCACAAACGATTGAGACTATTTTGCCGACGTTTTGTGTTGGGTGGGGGGCCAACTTCTTGGAGGTTGTTCTTACTATGTTTCTGGGTCTTGGAACATTTCAGTTGTATTGCTGTCTATGCAGGGTCGGAGAGCTCTCGAATTTCATCAAAAATATCTTAATTTGTGTTTGGAACGACATGAGGGTGAGTAATTAATGCCAGAATTTTCAGAAAAACAAACATGCCAACTGAATGCTATGAAGACCCATATAGTGAATATATCTATGCTATACATTATGTGCAAAAGGGTTATAAAGCAAAGGACAGTAGGGACTAGGACAGTAAGGACTGCAACAACTAATCAATAAAATCGATAATAATTGAACATGAAAATCATCGACAATGAATGTCATTATCTATTAGTCGCGTCTGCCCACCATGCACAGAAAACTTCTGCCAGTCGTGTCAGATTACAGCACTGAGTAACTATGGACAAAATGCATCTAAAAATAGTAGAGGAAACAGTGAGCTGCTGTGGGAAAGGTACATGATCCAAGCTGCCAAAAACATGAGAACTTTCTTATTTTAAGAATTCTAATGTTTTGGGCAGCTTGGATCACACATCTTTCCCACAGCAGCTCACTCTGTTCCCTACACTATTTTTTTTATGCATTTTGTCCACAGAAATGCATTATTCAGTGCTGTAATTTGACGCGACTGGCAGAAGTTTTCCGTGCACGGTGGGCAGACGTGACTAATCGATAATGAAAATCATCGTCAACGAATATCATTATAGATTTTATCCATTAGTTGTTGCAGCCTTAAATATTTTAATATTAACATGAGTGGAGTGCAATAAAGAAAGTGATTTGCATGATTGATATTCAAAACAGTAAGCACAGGGTTCATAAAGATACTGTAAAATGAAATTTAAGCACTACTTTTTTGGTTTTCAAGGACTTCAATCAGAGATGTCACTTTTCAAACAATAACTTCTCTCAAATTCTAAAAAAGATAAATAGATAAATAAAAATATACTCATAAAACAAAATGGCAAAAATATTGGGAACATTAACAAAGGCCTAAAATGTATCAATGACTTCAGTGAAGGTAACATAGTTACGGCAGTAGGTGGCAGCAAGAGAATGACTTTAAAAGCGAATAACTAGACCAATTGTTAAAAAACGCTGACTCACTTTAAAATGAAGTAAGGTTTGTAAACAAGGAAATTATTTTAACTTTGAACAACACTGACATCAGGGCTCCAGACTGCGACTAAAATGTTTTTTTTTTAAACTAAAATTTTGGGAGCACTGAAACTGCGTCGCTTGGGAGCGTAGCGACCCCTGGAATGCCAGCAGCTCGCCCCGACACCAGCTGTGGATCCTCCATGCTGGATGCCAATTTGAAACTCCTTGGGTCTGACTGGTCGACGTGACATGATGAGGTTCAGGTGTTGTCTGTCAGGCTTCCAGACGCTCCTTAACAGGAACAGACCAGAGTCCAGGAGGGAGGTGGAGCGGAGGCGGAACAGGGGGAGGGATGGAGGGCCAGGCCCATGAGGACGAGGAGGAACAGGGGACTGAGGCTGAAACCGACGGAGCAGAGAGCCATGGCTGAGCCGGAAGCTAGGACAGAGCCGGTGGAGCGGGAAGCCAGGTGTTGCGGCCATCTTGGCCAGGGACTCTTGAGTGACAAGTATGATGTGAGTAGGCCCTGGCTTGGCAGGCTTGACGTGAGCATTATAATGCATTTCAAAGCACACCAGAGAAGAATCGAATAATGCAAATGAAATTGAACAAACCAAAAGGCACAGCATTTTATATGGTGTGCTATGTAAGTTCATCATATCAAAATGAATAGTTAAACACGCAAATAGGGCCAATTAACCACTAACGTACAAGTTCATTTAATGTCAGTGTTGTCAGAGAAATTAATGGGCATTACCAAACACAAACATCTGTCTCAGAATGAAATGAGTTAAAAGCGCAGTCCTGATAGTCACTTTCAACAAAGTCCGGCCGAGATCAGCCAAACCCCGATGGCACAGAATGGAAAAGGCAGGAAGCGTAAGCCTGGCAGCCCGGTCGAACTCCACGCATCAATTCAACTCCAATCTCTTGCAGATAACTGACACTGATGTTAGTAAATTTCTATCAATTAGGCAAACAATATACAGCTAGATACATTTCTATCAATTTCACATAGTGAAGAGACACAGTTTTCAAAAGACCAACTTCTGCTGATGACTGTGTGTCTGCCTTAACATTTTGTTCATAAATGCTATGTTCACTCTACTATTATGTAAATGTGGAACACCAAACAAAGTGAAAACATAAAATGAACATCTTTCAGCTGACGAAGAAAGTTTTGAGAATCGGCAAGTACCCGGTTATGCTGCTCTGCCATGGAAGAGTTAATGAGACCTATGAGCTCTGGGACAAGATCAAGTCTTCTCAGTGTCTCCTCTTACTGTTCAGGTTTATAAAAGCAATCATACAACAAAAATCTACCTGAAGTTCCTGTGACTGGGATGAGGTTTGCAAGTGCTTCTGTGACTCCATTATTTTGACTCTGGGCACGTCCACCTTCTTTCATGGTTTTAACTAAGGGGAAGTGGATGACAAGTCCTTTGCCACATTTACAGCTGTAGCTTGACACAGTCTGCCATCAAAAGGCCTGAAAAATGCTTGGCAAGTTCTATTGTTGGCATATTGTGCAACACGTCCAGCTACATCTGAAATGTAGATGGTGAAGTTTAAACTCAAAAAGTGTATCAACACGGTCCCTTGCGGAGTCTTACCGCTAAAGAGGTGAACAGCAGTAATCAATGGCATGTGGGCAGCCAACATGGAGAACACCACCTAAAATAAGAATCGACAAAAACTAAAACGTTTAAAACCCAATAGAAAAATTGCACATGGTTGCCATACCTCCAGTCTTCTGTCGTTTGGTGAAAATCTTGGGGTAAATGTCTTTGTATAGAATAGCTCCTCCAAGCGATTAATAATATCTGAGGCACAGCCAGCAGCAGATGCTCCCAGCTGTGCACATGCTACCAGCAGCTCATTTTAGAAGGCTTATAAAAAGAAAAGTAACTATTTCAGTTTTTGCCTTAAAATAAAATGTGTTCAAATGAGTAAAAAATATGCAAATATGGCAGAGAAATACCTTTTTGATTCAAGCTATTTCACTATGTGAAATATGTCAGGGCTCCGTCCTGGCATCTCTGTCTGTTTTGTCCTTGTTTAATGTATTTATGTTTGTTCAGTTGGCCATGTGCTTCCCTTATCCTGCCTCATTTCTTCCCATTAACACACCCTCTCGTTTAGTCCTTGTGTAGACCTTGTTCTACTAATTGTTCTCAACTGTCCTTTGTGTGCTTTCCTCCCTATTTATTGTGTGTACTATGCAGTGGCGTAACTTTGCTTTGAGAAGTGGTGGGGACACTGCGCAACTCGTTTTGCTAGTTTTTTATTTAGCAAACTTGAGCGCGGAATAGGCTCTAGCCTAATACGGCTGCCTATAGCCTATATTGAAGTATGGTTAATATATTATTGTATTAATCAATTTAATATAACGTGCGACTAGTTGACTAGAAAAATCTTTAATAGAGGGCAGGCCTACTTAGCACAAGGAAGCTCTCAATTTTTAAAATAAAATGCTATAGCCTAACGACATTACGAAAAAAGCGACAGCTGCAAATCATGTCGTTATTACGAGTTATGCAAGCATAAGGAGTCAAATGTTGTTGTTGTTGTTTTTTATCACCCTAATTAGATTATGAAGAATGATTTGTTGATCTTGTTTTCCCTTTAATACATACCTTCCGCAATATATTTTTCAATTACTTTCAAAAAGTGGTAGGGACAATATCGACCCTGGCAAATAGTGGTGGGGACATGTCCCACCCGTCCCACCCACAAATTACGCCTATGGTACTATGTCTTTGCCAGTTTGTTTTGTGCCATATGTACACACTTTGCTGTCATACATTCTCCAATCTTGTCTTAGGTTTTCTGCAGAATCCGTGTATCCTTGATATTGATGTTGTGCTTGTTCCTTTTTAGCTCTATCCTTATTTGTTTAATGATTTAATTTGTACGACTTTTTAGTCCTTTGTTGCATTTTTTATGTACTTTAGTCTTTAAATCTTTTTATTTTGTTTTATTAATGGTCTTTCTTTTTGGAGTTATTGTTTTTGCCTCCTTGTGTTGTCTTTTTTGTGGTTTTGTTAAGTCATGTTTTGTTTGTTCTTGTTGTGCTGTCTGTGTTTGTTTTGTGTGGTTCTCCTAGCTCTGCCCTCTCACCCTGTAACTCCACTGCCTGTAGGTTTCCGTAACCTGTGGGCTGTCTGTCCCTGTGTATCACATCCCTGATTTTGGCCTGTCCTGAGTTCCCTCACAGTGGTTGTGCACTCTGATGTTTCCTGCCAAGTCTGGTTTTCATTTCATCCTCCAGTCTGGTTATGCCTACACGTGTGCCGGCTCTCCAAACGGTTAACGGTAACCTGCTGGTTGGAGTTGTGTCTATGGCAATGGAAATTTTATTTATATAGCACCATTAATTACAACCCAGGTTGTCCAATGTGCTTTACAACAAAAACAAACAAACAATAATAACACAAAACACACTTACTAGACAGTAAAATAGCTATAAAATGTAGGGCATAAAAGTTTTAACATGGATTGTAAGCCTTATCAAACAAGTAAGTTTTTAAGCTAGACTTAAAAACAGTTATATCATGAGAACTCTCAGAAGATTTTAGCATGGTAATGTATTTGGTCTTTGTGTATTATTGTATTATTGATGCTGCTGCTGAAAGCAAGTACAGGAACTTGCTACTGCCAATACATAAGCTGATATGGTGCTCTGAGTATTTAAGACATACTGCTGCTGCACAAATAGCATATAAAATAACCCCCAACAAAGCTGGAACGAGAAGATAAACAACAGCTAAAATGTGTATGCTGCTGACAGCAAGAAAACACACTGCTGCTATACAACAATGTGCTTGAAATCATGCCCATAAGGCAGGAGAGATGATATATAAATGTTATATATATATATATATATATATATATATATACATACATACATATGTTTTGAGATATTGCCAAAACATATGTACTGCTTCTGCTCCGGAGAGCCATGAGACCGCGTGTTTGCTATCTATGTGAGCCAGGGCTTGCTTTGCCGAATGGCATAATGCTAGTGGACTATAGATGTATGTACCTGATCAGTTGACCAGATAGCGTAAAACTAATGACTTGACTTAAATGTGTTTCTGGGCTAGTGAAGCCCTGAGAAATTAACTAGTGGCTTAGCAATGTGAACCTGGGTGCTGTACCCTTAAGTTTATTTAAACTTATTTAATATTTATTAACGACCTAAAAAAAATCTGTATGTGTCTGAGCCAATATAGCTCAGATTTACCTAGGTAGAAACGCACACTATGTGTGTCTTTACAAACAGGAATCCCATTGTAAGCTGATAGATGAGGTCCCTCCCAGCAACCACCTGACTCAGGCTTAGGTAACCAGAGCAAATAGTTCAATTTTGTCATTCAATAGATATCATCGTCATATCCTCTTACCTTTATTATTATTATTATTATTATCTTTTTATTTTATTTTCAGTCTTCAATGTCACATGATCCTTCAGAAATCTTTCTAATAAGCTGATTTGGTGCTTAAGAATCATTTCTTTTTTATTAGCAATGTAGAAAACAAAAATGGGCTGCTTAATATTTTTGTGAAAACCATGATATTGATGTTCTTTCAGTATTCTGGGCTAGTGAAGCCCAGAGAAATTAACTAGTGGCTTAGCAATGTGAACCTGGGTGCTGTACCCTTAGGTTTATTTAACTAATGACCTAAATAACTGTGTGTCTGGGCCAATAACTCAAACTTACCTAGGTAGAAACGCACACTATGTGTGTCTTTACAAACAGGAATCACATTGTAAGCTGATAGATGAGGTCCCTCCCAGCAACCACCTGACTCAGGCTTAGGTAACCAGAGCAAATAGTTCAATTTTGTCATTCAATAGATATCATCGTCATATCCTCTTACCTTTATTATTATTATTATTATAATCTTTTTATTTTATTTTAGTATCTTTATATATTAAATTAATTTGTAATTATCTTTATCACTAAACATAATTATTCATAAACTCTTCACTATCACTGAACTAAATGTAACGAGTGAAAAAGATGTGGCCCCTTTAAGAGCGAGCGCTCCCTTCTAAACTGTCTGCAACGCATGTGCACCACAAGTTCACTTATATGCGGGTAAATTATTGTCTGTTGCTCAAAGTAAGGCTGATGACAGTAGGACCTTTGTGGAAGACCGTTATATGGGTTCACCTTGAGTTAGGATGGAATAAAGCTGTGAAACGCCGACTGCAAATCAATCCCACTTAAATCCCGTCTGAAATCAGCCCGTTCGCACGCAATGAATGCCCATAGAAAACATTGAAAGCATTGGAGGTTATGAGCAATAGGTACTCCCCGATCCACTTTACTGTTCTAAAATCTGTGACGCTTTGACGTTGTATTCTCACATACTTAACTAGATAAACCGCTTGCTGCTGCTGTTATACGATATGCTTAGTAATTATATGTTTGCAAATTTAGAAATTTAAGGCTGATGAACAGTCTTTTCTTCTCATTTTAGTACATTTACTGTTCACTTATCTGGCTGTTGAGATTCAGAGGAACTCTGAAAGCGAGCTGCAATGCTCAAGCGAATGCTAATCAGCCATTTAAATATAAAGCAGCAAGCTCATTCAACGGGAACCAATCAACTTGTGACAAGTCGGTTAGTATAAGAATATCGTTACGTTAAGGACCCATAGCCTGCACCATCTAGAGTTTCATGACAGAACTTGGTATATACAGAGGGAGCAAGTCTAATAGCAATGGGCAAGTCATTCCAGAGTCTGGGAGCAACTACAGAGAAAGCACGGTCACCTCTACTCTTGTACTTCGACCTAGGAATAACCAGCAGTCTCTGGTTGGATGACCAGAGTGATCTGGTTGAAAAATGCTCAATCAATAAGTCAGAAAGGTAGGATGGAGCCATACCATTTAAAGATTTGTACACAATGAGTAATATTTTAAAATCAACTCTAAACTTACATCTCCCTGTGACTTGTGATTATTGTATGTGTTCAGTAACTTTCTGTGTATCACTCAATCTGCACTTGGGTCCCCTGACGTAATAGACTTGCCAAAGCAGGACCCAGCAGAATGAGTACCTAAATTATTCCCCCTACAATTGCTCAGGAGTGAAGGGCTTAAGAACGGGCGTTAATCACACTTCAACAGGGATTGGAAATGAGGACTTTTGCCCAAAAGTTTTGGTTTAGGGTAGGGCTGTGCAAAAAATCGAATGCGATTTTCATGCTCATCTCGTCAGTAAAGCCGGTTCTGTGATTAGTAGTAAATCTCCAGCACGTGCTTTCAGATGGAGCGGCATTTACTACACAGAGATCACTAACAAGCTATGCAAAATCGCGTTCATAATCGGCAATGAATCGCCTGCAATTTAGAAGGCGATTTTGCGTAGCATGTCAGTGAACTATGGCTCTGTGTAGTAAATGCCGCTCCATTTGAAAGCACGTGCTGGAGATTTACTACTAACCCATTTACTCACCGCCCCGGAGCCATGTGAGACACTTTTGTTTATGGATGGGCGCTTTTTATTTCACTTCTTTTGGACTGATGCATGCAACACCCGCTGAGTGTCATTAAACAGCTTGAAAGATCAAAGACAATTTTTAATATAACTCCGACTGGATTCGTCTGAAAGAAGAAAGTCATAGCCTAAAATTAATTACCAATTACAGATGGAGTATATTTTCATTTTTGGGTGAACTAACCCTTTGAGTATCTGCATTGCAGACAGCGGGCTGTTAAATAAAAGATGTAGGTGAATTTGTTTCTTCATTAGAAAACAAACGGAGATTTTTAACACAAACCGTTGCAGTCTGTCAGTCTTATGATGGAGGTGAATGGGAATCACGGCTTTGAGTGTAAAAAAAAACCATGCACAAACAAAACCAAATTAAACCCTAAGGCTCATGAGGATACATTGATGTGTAAAGACACAAAACGATCGGTCTGTGCAAGAAACTGAAACCTTAATAAGGTTTAAGCTTACAGACCTGTTGCTATGACAGCAACTCTGGGATGAGCTTCGAAGAACCAAACAATCCAAGATCATGCCAAATCGTCAACAATCAAATCCAGCTAACGGAGTTGGCAACGTACGAAGAACGGGACCCAGGGGTGTGACACTTATTCAGCGGTGATTCCCCTGGGCGCTTCAGTTTCACAAAAGAGCAGTTTCCTAAAAGAGCAAATCACAGACAGTCTGCATCTTTTAATTTACAAGTAGCTTGTAGCTGGTCAAGCTACAGTTTCAGAGTAGCTTCCCCAACACTGTAAGCCGGAACCGGGAACACTTCCTATAACACCAGATATACTCGTTACATCAGAAGAAGAATGGCATCTATGCTAATATTAGTCTTTTTCATTCTTATTCAGAGGTTTACCGTAGTCAGCCGGATCCGGGCCATATCCAGATCAGATGGAGGACCTGTGCCTAGACATGACAACGCAGCCCTGAAGTGTCAGCACAGATTGTGTCAACTAAATCATCCCGTGAAGGCCTCATCGACACGACAGCCAGTGGCACAGAATCCCAACAAACTGTCCCATACCGGGGCGATGAATAGGATCTTCAACTAGATGGAACTGGATTAAATATTTTGACTGTTGCGATCCCAATCGGACTTATGACCTGTAACACTGCCGAAATCATAATCAAGCACTGTTCACTGTTGACCAGAGGAGAACTGGTCCCCCGACTGAGCCTGGTTTCTCACAAGGTTTAGTTCTCCATTTTTGTCACCTGTTGGAGTTTGGGTTCCTTGCCGCTGTCGCCTTTGTTAAATAACAAATGTCCCCAACTAAGCAAGCCAATGTTTTGGATCTGCCTGCATTGTCCAGCTCAGTTCAGTTCGCATACAATGGTGTCAATGACATCACTGTTTTCTCCAGTGCTAATATATAGATCAATTAACTAAATTAATAACAATTTATTTTTACAATAGAATGAATCAATATTTCATTTATTTAAGCTGGACAATGACACCATTTTCTTTAAGAGCTGCTGTGCAGCCAAAATTATTTGCCAGTTGTCACTGTAAAGCTGCTTTGACACAATCTGCGTTGTAAAAAGCGCTATATAAATAAATTAATAAAGACTTGATTGCTGAATTTTTTTTAGATATCACATTATTTGACTATAGGGGACTTCCCATACAGTATGCATACCTCATATGAAACCATTTTACTGCAGCATTTTGGAGATATGTCACATTATTTGACTTCAGATGCCTATAAAAACCTAATTTCTAACAAGTAGAAAAAAAGGAATGGCAATGGTCAGCTTCTATAGGGGATGCCCCATACAGTATGCATACCTCATATTAAACCATTTTACTGCAGCATTTTGGAGATATGTCACATTATTTGACTTCAGATGCCTATAAAAACCTTGTTTCTAATAAGTAACTGGATTGTGAAAAAGTGGCAAGACTGTGGATGATGTGAGCAGGCTTTAGCTTGACGGGCATGACATGAACAGATTTTGGGGAAGTGTCATGTTCCTCCTCCATGACACCCACAGTGAAAGCAGACCCACTCAACCGCAATGCAAAGTCTATATATTGCTCAAGAGTCTAATGAGGAGTATTGCGTGGCATTAAATTTGATATGCCCTTAATTAAACCAAAATGAAAAATATATTTTAGGAAGATTTCATTGAAGTCTACCTGGTAGTGAAGCTCACAGAACTCAGCCACGTAATCCTCTATGGGTATGTCTCCCTGTCGGAGACGAACTAGGCGATCTGCTGGGTTCATGGTGGCTGGTCTAGCTTTCTGTAACAATTAGTCCACTGGAGTCGAGTTGTGATGATGAACCCAAGTGCAGTTTATTTAAACAAGGTGAAATCCAAACATCCAAACAAACAAAGACTTGACTTGAAACAGAATTGACATGGCATGGCAGAAACAGACTTGACTTCTGGTCAAGTCTTTCTTGACCAGAAACAGACTTGGCATAACAGAAACACAACTCAACGACAGCAGGTTACACAGTTCAAAACTAGAAAAAGAACAAAGGCAACATGAGGGCTATTTATACCAAACAATACAGGTCACATGACATGAACCAACCAATGAGAGACAGGACACATGACTAAGAAAACCAATCAGAACATGACACAATGAACCAAGGAACCAATAGCAGGAATACATGAGGGCAAGGGAAGCATGACACAAACAGCATAAATCAAATTACAAAATAAAAGACATGAAAACAACAACATGAAACAAACCCCAGAACCCCACGTTACAATAACTCATATAAAACATTTGTACTGCAGCATTTTGGAGATATATGTCATCATTCTACTTTATACACATATAAAAACCTCATTTCTAATAAGTAAAAAATACTAATAGTCAGTTTTTATATGGGACATCCCATACAGTATGCATACCTCATATCAAACATTTTTACTGCAGCATTTTGGAGATATATCACATTATTTGACTTCAGAGACCTAAAAATTCCTAATTTCTAATAAGTAGAAAAAAGTTATGGGCAGTTTCTAAAGGGGACGCCCAATACTCTATGCATACCTCATGTCAAAACTTTTTACTGCTGCATTTTGGAGATATATGTCATTTTTCTACTTTCTGCATCTAGAAAGATCTAATTTCAAATAAATATTCAATTCAATTCAAGTTTATTTGTATAGCGCTTTTCACGATACAAATCGTTGCAAAGCAACTTGACAGCAAATTAAGTTTCTACAATATTTAGTGGTAGCTTATCAGTGGTGACTGTCAGTCAATGTACATATGGCAGAAATGTACGGAAAAATCAATTAAAGACGTAATCAAACAGACACCACCTGTTCATCCATCCTCACCATTGCCACTGATAGCCCCTCAGCTCACCCTCAGCCCACCATCTATGCTGTGGATTCGCCGCGGGTCTGCCAGTTTCTATTGGCGTCAGGGTTGGAGGATCCCTCACCTCCGCCTCCAGCCTCCAAGTGGACTCAGCGGTTCCACCTCGGCTCCTAGCTCCCTCACCTCCACCGTCGCCCGTCGATTCACCTTGGTCGGGTGTCGACCCGCCATCGTCTCCGGACTCTGCTCCTCCGGTTTACACCTTGTCGCTCTGTCCCCCCGGCTCCGTTGGGCTCCTTCCTCCCTCCCTCCCTCCCTCTCTCCAGCTCCACCTTGGTCCTCAGTCGCTCCGGCTCCGCCGTGGATCTCCGGATCTCCGCCTCGGTCGCCAGAGCCCTCAGCTCCACCCTGACCCCCGGATCCTAGGCATCCCCCTGGATCGTTGGCTCTCCGCCTCGGGCTCCTCTTCCATGGCTCCTCCCTCCGTCGGCTCCAGCACACATCATCACCAGAATACTCTCGGCATCCCCCTGGCTCGTTGGCTCTCCGTCTCTGCCTCAGGCTCCACCACCACCTTGCTCTGCCGCCGTCGGTCGGCCCACATTATCCTGAATGTGTGAAAACAACGTGAATGTACTGAAATGTGCCTGTGCATAAATCTAATGTGCGATAAGTGTGTCGAGAATGCTCATACATGATTTTTGCGTATCAATATAACGGACTCACGCGTGCTTAATGTACAATTCCTGTACGTCACCGCAATCATCTTTACTTTGATTGCAATCCTCAACCATCCAAACTTTACTAGCGAGACGCTGGTTTGCTTAATCCAGACGAGAAACATAGTTTGCATATCATCTGGCCATACAGCAGTGGGATTTTTTTACGTTCCGTTCAAACAGGAACACCGCGATGCGGGAGGGCTCGCGCTCTTCAGATACTGTAGATGCGTATAGACAGATTAACTGACACCTTTTGTAGAACTGAGGTCTTGCTTTATTCACCCATACAATCGCACTTCCTATTCCAGTGTTTTGCCCATAATCCCCCAGACCTCCTACGTCATCTCTTGTAGACAACCACAGGAAAGATAACAAGTAACCATCAATATAATCTACATCCCCCTTCTAAATGATAAGATACCTGGATAGGTTGAACATGAATAAAAAATAGAAACTGAATCAACAACAAAAATGATTTTAACAGCTCTATATATATCTTAGTATATATAGTTAGCCCTTTAGCTTTACCTGTTATAAAAGTGCACATGAACAGTGAAACTAAAAACAGAATGCAACATTGGTCCGACCTTTTTTTTTTTTTAAACAGCCACAAGGAACAGGACTGCTGCAATAAGAGTGGTATAACAGTCTGGTGAGCTTATGTAGTGTAGTCTTTGTATAGGGAGTTGGGCTTTGAAATTCTCCCTGAACGGGTGACAACCACAGGTGGTTCCTGCACCTGTTCTGTCTGCGGCTGGTCGACATTAGGCTGGGGTTCTGGCAGAGGTTCACTGTTGGTGTTAAGTGGGACCTCTGTTGTTGTAGGCGGGGTGTACTGTTCATGTGTATGTAGGAGGTGGCGCCTGTTTCTCACATATGTGGCATCTCCGGCCTGGACCTGGTAGCTGTTTGGCTGTGGTGCTCTTCCTACTACCGTTCCCAATCTATCATATCCCCTGTCCGTCTGTATTCTCACTGTCTGCCCTGCTTGCAATGAGGCCAAGGGTCTGGCTGACCTGTCATAATGTGTCTTTCCCCTTTGTCTGGTACATGTTAAGAGCTGCCTGGACCTGCGTTTCTACCATTGGCACATACATGGCTTTGGTCATGGGAATAAGGGTCTTGGTGCGCCGAGAAAGCAGGCGCTGGGCTGGTGAGGGCAGCCCATCCCTTGGTATGTTGCGTAGATTGAGCAGCGCCGCATATACATCCGTTCCATCACGTGGGCATTTTTCTAGCAGGTGTTTGGCTGAGCGTACAGCCATCTCAGCTAGCCAATTTGACTGAGGGTAGTGTGG
>NW_015628322.1:27241-36656 GCF_001515625.1 Sinocyclocheilus rhinocerous
AGGAACAAGTCACAGAGAGAAAGAAAAAGCAGAGAACTTTTCTGCTGTGTCTGCTAGCGCAGTAACAACATCATCCATCATTCCTCTTATTATCATTAATTATTATCAACGCACCAGAGGCCCATTTACATCAAGCTCACAGAGAGGCAGAGAGGGGATTCCTACACATTCACAGAGCTGCTGCAGTCTGTGTGTGTGCGTGTGTGGGCGAGCATCTTTTTTGTGTCTGCCAACGGTGTTGAGCTTATTTCCAACTGGCCTAGTCTGGGCAGCGACATCTCGGAGTGTGGTATTTTTGGGCCTTTTCTTTTTTTGGGAAGTAGATCAAGAATCGTTCTGGAATCGGATCGTGACTCCCAGAATCGGATCGGATCATGAGGTGACTAAAGATTCCCACCCCTACTCGGCTCCACCCTGGCCCCCCGGATCCTCGGCATCCCCCTGGCTCGTTGGCTCTCCGTCTCTGCCTCAGGCTCCACCACCACCTTGCTCTGCCGCCGTCGGTCGGCCCACATTATCCTGAATGTGTGTGAAAACAACGTGAATGTACTGAAATGTGCCTGTGCATAAATACAATGTGCGATCAGTGTGTCGAGAACGCTCATACATGATTTTTGCGTATCAATATAACGGACTCACGCATGCTTAATGTACAACTCCTGTACGTCACCGCAATCGTCTTTACTTTGATTGCAATCCTCAACCATCCAAACTTTACTAGCGAGACGCTGGTTTGCTTAATCCAGACGAGAAACATAGTTTGCATATCATCTGGCCATACAGCAGTGGGATTTTTTTACGTTCCGTTCAAACAGGAACACCGCGATGCGGGAGGGCTCGCGCTCTTCAGATACTGTAGATGCGTATAGACAGATTAACTGACACCTTTTGTAGAACTGAGGTCTTGCTTTATTCACCCATACAATCGCACTTCCTATTCCAGTGTTTTGCCCATAATCCCCCAGACCTCCTACGTCATCTCTTGTAGACAGCCACAGGAAAGATAACAAGTAACCATCAATATAATCTACATCCCCCTTCTAAATGATAAGATACCTGGATAGGTTGAACATGAATAAAAAATTGAAACTGAATCAACAACAAAAAAGATTTTAACAGCTCTATATTTATACTAGTATATATATAGTTAGCCCTTTAGCTTTACCTGTTATAAAAGTGCACATGAACAGTGAAACTAAAAACAGAATGCAACATTGGTCCGACCTTTTCTTTTTTTTTTTAAACAGCCACAAGGAACAGGACTGCTGCAATAAGAGTGGTATAACAGTCATCTCTTGTAGACTGCCACAGGATAGATAACGAGTGATAACAAGTAACCATCAATATAATCTACAGATACAATGACAGAGAGTTCGTAAATCTCTATTTTCTCTGCCATCTCTGATGTAGCCTAATTAGCATGGACTTTTA
The DNA here is from genome assembly GCF_001515625.1 of Sinocyclocheilus rhinocerous. Taxonomy (NCBI): domain Eukaryota; kingdom Metazoa; phylum Chordata; class Actinopteri; order Cypriniformes; family Cyprinidae; genus Sinocyclocheilus; species Sinocyclocheilus rhinocerous. The sequence goes on from NW_015628322.1 coordinate 28,673, forward strand.
AGATCATCTAACTGCGTGACAAATTATGTTAATGATGCAATTTCACATGCTTCAGTAATTTATTTGCCTAAAATTATTTTAATGTGTTAAGGATTTTTAATTTATTGCATGCGTTAACGCATTAACGTTGACAGCCCTACTATAAACTATGCATTACATGCAACTAACCTTAAACCATACATTACATCCCACCCCCACCCCTCTGATCAGCATGTGGTGCATTATATTACTATAATTAAAAATCTTTTTGGAAAATTAAACTTTAAAATTAAAGTTTCTTACAAACTTATGTGATTTGATAAAATACATAATGAAATATAATCGTACATGGGTAACGGAGAAATTACAATTAGCTTCAAGCTACACATGACAATTAATGAGATTAATACAACACTTCTACTTGAATGTCACTATCAATCACTATTGAGTGTTTGTAATAACTTCTGACTGCGATTCAGTGTGGATTTTGGTCAAATGATGAGGCAGAAATATGTTGCTATTAACATTCTAGTTTAAGAATTTTATGTGGAAGATACACAGTTACAACTTCTGTGGGGCGTGAAGAAAAAGTAATGTAACTAATAGTGTAATTAATTACTGTTGCCAGAAAGTAATAAGTAAAGTAACAATATTACTTTTGAAAGGACTAACTAGTAATGAGTAATATATTACATTCTTTGAGTAACTAGCCCAACACTGGTGTTATTATACTAATGGTAATCAATCCGAATGACTATACGCAATGCACGCATACAGAGCGCGTGATCTCTGAGACGCCCAGATGTACAAAACAGACCCTCCCACCTCTGTAATAAACACGGAGATGTTAGTCCCGTCCGAATTGGTACATGAAAATCGCAGACGTCAGGTGATAGAATCGAAACTCAAACGTAGTTTAGAAAACTAGTCCCACCCGAATAGGGCTTTTCAGGAGATTTGGGCCGCCATGGAAGAGGTCCTGCCTACAAAAATCTCTCAAAGAAATTTGAGCGATGTAGTCAGTTGGACACACAGGTCTGTGCTTCATTGTTTGTACAATGCATCTGTTCTTTAATACCTCTTTGACAGTTGTCAAAACAGCAATGTTTGTTTTGTACATTTAGTTTTTTTTTAGAATTACACCAATGAGAACAAAACGCAAGGCATTATGGAGAAAAGCCAGTGGGACCTGAAACGTGTGCGCTTTCAAATACGCCGCCTCACACGGCTGGATGATTTTGTCCATATTTATCAAGTATCCCATAATGCCCTGCTGAAGGAGTTTTCAGACTCTACCCGCAAGAAAAAAGTTAGAGTAATAATTTACCTCCAAAATATTTAATTTATGGCTAACTTTAACTATTAAGTAATCCTGTTTTCAACAATGTTTCCAAACATATTTGTAAATGTAGACACACAGGGTAGAGGTTGAGTGCTGGAAACAAAGAAGGCGGTCCAAGAAAGGCATTTATGTATCGCCACTACTAAAGGTCTTCCCCTTTAAGAAAGACAAAAAGGTAGGATGATGTTAATGTATTATATAACTTAGTAAGATAACAGTCGAAACCACACATCAACAATTCTTACGAAATACATAATGTACTGTTTTTATTTTTAATGTTGCCCAAGGTGCTGACCAAAAAAACTGGACCACAGGCAGCAAACCAAGAAGAAAATGTTTGCAGGCAAAACTTGGTTAGTACAATAGACTATCCAAGCCTTTCTAGCTGTAGAATTTTGATTCATCCCAATGACTCGAGTGCTTTGAATCTGTTCATCCAAATTATTAGTTCCAATACTAGCAGTTACCATTTGTCCGTTGTACAAATTTACTACAGTAGGTGGCAACAAACGAGCACCTTTTATGTGTTCTGAGTGAGTAGTTGCATTAATTTGTACTGAAATACAAAAGTTCTTAATGTATATATGCTGTATTGAAATTTGTACATCTACACTTTTTAGATTAACTACAGAGAGAGAGAGACTTTAAGTAATATCATTGCATCGTTAAAATGTATGTTGTATGACTTGTTTAGACTGCAGTGGAAAGATGTGACACATCCTTGATGGGAAAAAAATGTACATACAGACACCCAGATTATTTATTTTCGGATGAAAATAAAGGTGAAAAGGTATGAATGCAGTAATGACATTATTTTACATGAAAATTATTGGACTGCACATGCATATATAATTGCATACACTAATTAATTACTTATTCATACCTTAAAAAACTTTACACAGCCTATAAGCAAGATTGTTCAAAATGTTAGTGGTAAATTTGTTAATATGATGTCATTCTGAATAATTAATAGAAAGTAAAACTGCTTTAATTAAAAAAAAAAAAAAAAAGATTAGTTTCTAGCAACCAAACCCAAGATATTGTGACAAGATATTGTGATATTGTGAAGATTATTAATTTCAAAATACAATGCTCTGAACATAATGGTGTCACAGCCTAAAAATACACTGTAGTACCCAAGTATGATGCAGTGTTACACCTTCTTGTGTAATTCTAAAAGCAACATGTTATTGTTTGATTACTATTTGACTTGTGAACTTATGACAGTATGTCTTATATTTATTTATTTATAGGGCTGGGTATCGAGTTCGACACTTTTTAGGCACCGACCGAATTGCCTCGATACCATCGAGTATCGAAAAACGTCTTGTCGTTCGGTACCAAATTTCGATACCTAAGGGGTTAATCTCATCAGCGTCAGTGAGCCAATAAGCCTGCAGCACTTGCCGGTGTGTTCGACTAGAGGCGCGGCGCAGATCGATCATCCGCGAGAACAAAAACTAATCCTCTGCCTCAGGATGTTGCCCTTTGCAAAATAGACATCACCTGCAAATGCTAAGAGACAGGAACCTGCATGGGAAGAACCCCACTGAAAAACTGCCTCCATGTAGACTTTATAGAACACAGCAAGTCCCCAAAAGCAGTGCCATTACTGCGATTCTGCACCCCCAACATTGGCTCAGCAGTGATGAGATCGATTTTGCGTCTCACCGTCTTGCAAAGGAGTACAATGACATTGATGGGGTTCAGTCATCTCTTTTATTTAGTGTTTTAGGAAGAGGAGGGATTGTGGGTACTCCAACCAGGCAATTTGTTCAAATTTTACACACAGGGGGAAACCACTGGGTGACAGCAAGCAACCTCTTTGTTGAGAGGTTGTCATAAATGCAAACCTCATTATTTCCAGCAATGTTGGACAACAATACTGAACAGGCCATATCATGGATGTTAAGCCCAAAGGAAGACCAATTTGAGGTCATGTTTCCTACTGTTCAGCAGCAAACCAATAGCAGCAACTGTGGCTTGCTTGCAATTGGATTTGCATATGCACTATGCAGCAACATTAGACCTGAGAACTGTCAGTTCCGTGAGGGTCGGATGAGGGCAGAACTCATCAAGTGTTTCAGAACAGGGAAGATAGAATTCAAAATAGAGGCAAAATTGCGTAAACCAAAGTTGAGATAAACCACTGTCAGTGTCCATTGTGTGTGCAGGACGGCGCACAATAAAGAAATCATGGTGCAGTGTTCATTGTGCCATGGCTGGTATCATCCCACCTGTTTAAACATACCCTCAAATGCCATTTTTGGTGAGGATGACTGGCACTGCCAAAATTGTAATGAAGCATAACTACTCAACCACCAATGATGATGTGGCCTGAAAGATCTCCAATGATGAACATAAAATGTAAAAACAATGTCAGAAAATGTACATAGACGAGCAGCATTGTTATGTTTCTGGGTCTCTGTGACCTTTGTTTATAGTTTTGTCTTGTTCCTATTTCCTCTACTCCAACTGGATTTCCTCCATGTGTTTTTGTTTAATCCCTTCTGTTTACTCTCTTCATTGACAAGTTTTGTTCCTTGTGTAATGTAATTTAGATTTTTTTTCTAAATCCTCTACATGCTTTGTCTTCTATTTTTACATTAAAGTTGATTTAAATCCAACGATGGATGTACAAAGTACAGTCAGAACCGCATGTTTTTAATCACTGTACACGTTTTGTAGTACCCCAAAATCCCAGAGTAAAATGTATGACTTCTTATACTTATTAGAAAAATAATGGGCTACTTAAAGGCATGTAAGGTTGAATAATGTGACATATCTCCAAAATGCTGCAGTAAAATGGTTTGATATGAGGTATGCATACTGTACGGGACATGCCCTATAGAAACTGACCAATACTTTTTTCTACTTATTTGAAATGAGGTCTTTATAGGTGTATAAAGTAAAATAATGACACGTATCTCCAAAACGGTGCAGTAAAATGGTTTTAAATGAGGTGTGCATACTGTACGGGACGTCCCCTATGAGAACTGGCCATAACTTTTTTCTACTTATTTGAAATGAGGTCTTCATAGGCAGGGCCGCATTAAGACTGCACTGGGCCCCGGGGCTATGACTTACTGCAGGGCCCCCCATCACAATAATGATATAAATATATATATAGAGGTGAATGCAGACATACTGGGCAGCAATCACCTGATAGGTACGCGCGCATATCGTTCAAAAGTCAAATATAGAATAAATGCATTTGATTGGTAAACCAAATTCAGACTTTACGTTTCAATCTCAAATGGTAATGCATGGAATTTACGGAAAAGCTCAACTAAATAACAGCGCTAATAAGTGGGGGGCGTGGTGGCTTTGGCGATCGGCGCTCCAGTCAATCTACTCCACAGCCAATCACGGGCCCCCTCCTTGCTCGGGCCCCGGGGCTTCAGCCCCGCCTAGCCCAATGGTTAAAACGGCCCTGTTCATAGGTGTAGGAAGTAGAATAATGACATTTATCTCCAAAATGCAAATGGTTTGATATGACATATGCAAATTTTAAGGGACGTCCCATATAAAAAATGACTATTAGTATTTTCTACTTATTAAAAATGAGGTTTGTATATGTGTATAAAGTAGAATGATTACATATATCTCCAAAATGCTGCAGTACAAATGTTTGATATGAGGTATGCATAGAGTATTGGGCGTCCCCTTTAGAAAATGACCATTAGTTTTTTCTACTTATTAGAAATTATGTCTTTATAGGCCTCTAAAGTCCAATAATGTGATATACGGGATGTATATTTTCAGCATGTTTTAGATATAAGAACTGACCATTGGTTTTTTCTACTTATTAGAAATGGGGTCTTTATAGCTCTCTAAAGCGCCATATGGTCCCATATCTTAAAAACACTGCAGTAAAATGGTTTCGCATGAGGTGTGCATATAGTATGTGACATCCTGTATAATAACTAACCATTAGCTTTTTCTGCTTATTAGAAATGGGGTCTTTATAGGCCTCTGAAGTAGAATAATGACCCATATCTCAAAAACGCTGCAGTAAAATGGTTTCATATGAGGTGTGCATATAGTATAGGACGTCCCGTATAAGAACTGAACATTCATTTATTCTACTTATTAGAAATGGTGTCTTTATAGCCCTCTAAATTGTAAAAATGTGTCATATCTTAAAAATGCTGCAGTAAAATGTTTTTATATGAGGTGTGCATATAGCATGGGATGTCCCTTATAGGAACTGACCATTGTTTTTTTCTACTTATTAGAAATAGTGTCTTTATAGCCCTCTAAAGCACCGTATGGTCCCATATCTCAGAAATGCTGCAGTAAAATGGTTTCGTATGAGGTGTACATATAATATGGGGCGACCCGTATAAGAACTGAACATTCATTTATCCTGCTTATTAGAAATGGGATCTTTATAGCCCTCTAAAGCGCCATATGGTCCCATATCTCAAAAATGCTGCAGTAAAATGGTTTCATATGAGGTGTGCATCTAGTATGGGACATCCCGTATAAGAACTGACCATTCATTTATCCAGGGGAACTGCTCTTTCTCAGGAGATGGAGGGAACAGCGCCACTCCTTCCCCCGGAGGAGGGCCGGACGGAGAATCTTCTGTTTTGTTCTTTTCTGGTACCCACATTTTCACAAAAAGAGCAGTTTCCTTTACATCCGGGTTATATGGCTCGTGGGTTGACAGCAGGGGTGTTTCTAATGGTTTTGGCTTTTGTTTTGATGTATTTTAAAGAGTTGGCAGTCAAAATTAAAACTGCTGGATGATAGATATTCTTCATTCTTTCTGACAAACAACAAAAGATAATGTGAATTACAGTATGTACAATGTTTTTCTAAATTTTTAATTGCAGTGTACAGCATTTATTATAAGATAGTAGAATCCGCAGCTCAGTACTCACTACTCACTACTCATGAGTACTTTTAAATAAGCTACTCTTTTATTCCTACTCAAGTACTTTTTTGGACAAGCACTTTTTACACTACTCACTTAATTTTTTGGAAAGTAATGGTACTTTTACTTGAGTATATTTTTTCAGTACTCTTTCCACCACTGGTCATCAGCCAAGATGGCCACCATGCCAGAGCCTAGTCACGTCATGGCTGTCACTCCAGAGCCTATGGCCAAGATGGCCACCATGCCAGAGGCTCGTCACGCCATGGCCACCATGCCAGAGCCCCATCATGCCATGGCCACAATGCAAATTTCCCCTAAGGATTTTTTTGGGGGGGCCTGTAGGACACAAGCTCATGCATATGCAGAGCTTGGGCCAAGACAGATAAGACTAATGGCCAGTGTAATGGATCCATCAATTATGACCCCGGTGGCCTCAACGCTTTCAAACCCCGTGGCCTCAGTGCTGTCAGCTGTACTGCCCATGATGGCGGTTGCCATTTTGTGTGTTTGGGCCACACACTGCACTCCAGTCCGTGAATCTGTTCCAGAGCCTGCTCCAGTCCATGAGTCCACTCCAGAGCTCTCTCCAGTCCATTAACCCGCTCCAGAACGTGCTCAAGCCCCAGAGCTCAGTCCAGTGTTGGCGCCAGCCTGTGAGTTTCCTGCTTGTCCTGTTTTGACCACAGTGGTCACACATGAATCTTCTGCCAGTCATGTCATGGCCAAAAAGGCTGTCTCTGAGCTCTCAGCCTGTCCGGTTACGGCCAAGGAGGAGTCCCTGAACTCACTGCCTGTCCAGTCACAACTGAGGAGGTCGTCCCTGAACCCCTTTCCTGTAATGCTACAGCCATTGAGGCTGTTCAAAGATATTCTGCCTGTCATGTTGTGGCTATGGAGGCCGCTCACAAACTCTCTGCCTGTTCTGTCATGGCCAGGTGGTTCGTCCATGTCTCTGCTCCGCCATGGCCTCCTGACCTGTGGTGGTCACCAGCTCCATTCTGGTCGCCGCCTCCACCCTGGTGGTCATCTGGTCCACCGTGGGGATCCTCGGTCCCGCCTGCTCCGCCCTGGTGGTCTTCAACTCCGTCTTGGCTTCCTGCACGGACCAGGTCCTCCACTGCTCCAGGCCCGCTACTGCCCCACGGCCCAGGTGCTCTATGGACCAGGTCCTATAGTGCTCCATGGTCCAGGCCCGCCACTACTCCATGCCATGATCCAGGTCCAGTTCCCCTGCACGGGCCAGGCCCTCCATCCTGCCTCCTGGACCACCTCCAGTCCTCCACCCTCCCGTACTCTTTGTTGGTTTTGGGTGGTTTGTTAGTACGTCAGGAGCCACCCTTAGAGGGGAGGATATGTCACGGTTGGTTTTGGTTTATGTTCATGTTTTAATGTCTTTTATTTTGTCTTTTTCATAGTTATGGTTCCTGTCATGTTTTGCTTGCCCTTATGTAATCCTGCTAATGGTTCTCTTGTTCATATGTCTTGTTCTTATTGATGTTGATTTGGTAATGTGGTTCTTAGTTTTGTGATTGACACATACAACAACACATACAGTATCTCACAGAAGCGAGTACACCCCTCACATTTTTGTAAATATTTTATTATATCTTTTCATGTGACAACACTGAAGAAATGACACTTTGCTACAATGTGAAGTAGTGAGTGTACAGCTTGTATAACAGTGTAAATTTGCTGTCCCCTCAAAATAACTCAACACACAGCCATTAATGTCTAAACCGCTGGCCACAAAAGAGTACACCCCTAAGTGAAAATGTCAA
>NW_015628322.1:40213-41944 GCF_001515625.1 Sinocyclocheilus rhinocerous
ATATTAAACTGCAAAAAGACGATTTAAATACGAATGTTCTGCATGTTCATTCGATTACCGGAAAATACACAACACAGAGTTTGTGAAAAATTATTATTTATTCATTTTAGATGTTTACATTTGGAAAAGCTGTGCTTCCTGCATAAACCTGCCCCTGTTGGTTTGGCAGTCTCTTGCTTGCCCAACACAGTTTCCTTGTTTAATTTCTTAATTCAAGTTCAACCCTCTACGGACACCTTGGCAATTGAATCGCCATTGGCTAGTACATTTTTTTGTTTACTCGCCAGACTGAAATACTTATATATACAGTATCTCACAGAAGTGAGTACACTCCTCACATTTTTGTAAATATTTTATTATATCTTTTCATGTGACAACACTGAAGAAATGACACTTTGCTACAATGTAAAGTAGTGAGTGTACAGCTTGTATAACAGTGTAAATTTGCTGTCCCCTCAAAATAACTCAACACACAGCCATTAATGTCTAAACTGCTGGCCACAAAAGTGAGTACACCCCTAGGTGAAAATGTCCAAATTGGGCCCAAAGTGTCAATATTTTGTGTGGCCACCATTATTTTCCAGCACTGCCTTAACCCTCTTGGGCATGGAGCTTACCAGAGCTTCACAGGTTGCCACTGGAGTCCTCTTCCACTCCTCCATGACGACATCACGGAGCTGGTGGATGTTAGAGACCTTGTTAGAGCTGCAGAAAGAATATGGCGCAAATCACAAAATCCTACTGACCTTAATCTATATCGATCACTCCTCTCTTCGATCACTCCTCTCTTCATGTTCTGCTAATGTCTCCACTGCTAAAAGGACACACTATCACAACAAGATTAACAATTCGCCTAACTCTCGCATGCTCTTTAAAACATTTTCCTCCCTCCTTTGTCCTCCTCCTCCCCCTCCTTCATCAACTCTAACAGCTGACGACTTTGCCACATTCTTCATTAATAAAATTACAAACCTCAGTGCACAATTTGCCACACCACAAACTGTCAAACACATCTTACCAGCAAACATACACTCGTTTTCATCCTTCTCGCCACTCTCTGAGGCAGAAGTCTCTAAACTCATCCTTTCCAATCATCCTACTACTTGTCCGCTTGATCCTATTCCATCTCATCTCCTTCAAGCCATTTCTCCTGCCATTGTACCTGCACTCACTCACATCGTTAACACATCCCTTCACACTGGTGTTTTTCCCTCAACATTTAAACAGGCTCGTATAACCCCACTTCTTAAGAAACCCACTCTTAACCCAACTCTTCTAGAGGACTACAGACTGATTTCCCTTTCACCTTTCATTGCAAAAACACTTGAACGAGTTGTGTTCAACCAAGTCTCAGCCTTTCTCACACAGAACACTGGACGCCGGCGCACTGAACGCTCTTTGTTTGCACGTGTCAATGTTTACGAATAATTTAATTGAATGAAAAGGGACATAATTAATCTTGACAAACTATATATCATTCTAAAGGTCTAAGCCTCAAGCATCAATGATAGATCGCTGTTTTTCAATGGAAAGCTTATAAAGCATGTATTTGCTAAATTTGTGTAAGCAGTACACATCAAAACATGCAAAATCAAAATGCAGTACGTACCAGATTCAGCGTAATAACGAGTCATAAACGCATCCACAGCTGTAAATCCCGGTTTAGTTAGAAAGGTAAGGGTCCACTGAACAACATCCCATAGAGCACTTTTAGTCCAACGAAGCAATAAC
>NW_015628322.1:42362-43834 GCF_001515625.1 Sinocyclocheilus rhinocerous
AGCACTTTTAGTCCAACGAAACAATAATGTTTTTTTACGTCAGATTTCTTCAGGGACATTTATTGTTGTATCCGTTATGGAATAACTTACGCTCAAAAAAACTGCATCTTGGTAGTAAAAAGCAACATGGTTTTGTAGCATACACTGTCACAAACAGAATGAGACCATCCACTAAAAAAAAGTCAAAGATACGCGGAACATTGTTTATTTGAATTCTGGTACTCTCTCGTGACGCACCTATCATCTGTTGGGGGCGTAACTTAGCGATCGGCTTTTTGCACAAATACAATTACACTAAGTCGCTTTGGGATCACAGGATATACTTGGCATACATAGTTAATTCTTTTTTTTTCTCAAAAATTAGGACTAGACATAGTCTCAGAAAAATGGTTGTCTCATTTAGATTTGAAATAGAAACTCATGAGACATGTGACTTTCAACCCATTACTTTTCTGGATTGCTCCAGGACTGATTTCATGTATTTTTATTCATATTTTTACTTTTTTCGAGGCACTTCAGTGTATATAACTCCTTATCTTTTTGAGCATTATCAAAGACAACAAAATTGTGTGTGTAGCACACTGTTGTCAGGAACTGTTACCATTTTAAGTTAGGTAGGTCATTTTCAGCTGTGAGTCCCAAAATGGGGGGTGCAGGTTAACAGGTTAACCCAACTCTTTTAGAGAACTATAGACCGGCTTCCCTTCTACCTTTCATTGCAAAAACTCTTGAACGAGTTGTGTTCAACCAAGTCTCTGCCTTTCTCACACAGAACAACCTCATGGACAGCAACCAATCTGGCTTCAGAAGTGGACATTCGACGAGACTGCCTTGCTCTCAGTTGTTGAAGCCCTAAGACTGGCAAAAGCGGCTTCCAAATCTTCTATACTTATTTTGCTGGATCTGTCTGCTGCTTTTGATACGGTGAACCACCAGATTCTCCTGTCAACCCTATTGGAAAATGGCATCTCAGGAACCGCAACCAGTGGTTTGAGTCTTAACTCTCAGATAGGTCCTTCAAGGTATCTTGGAGAGGTGAGGTGTCCAAGTCGCAACATCTAGCTACTGGAGTGCCTCAGGGCTCAGTTCTTGGACCACTTCTCTTCTCTGTCTACATGGCATCACTAGGTTCTGTCATTCAGAAACATGGCTTTTCACATCACTGCTATGCTGATGACACTCAACTCTACCTCTCATTCCATCCTGATGATCCAACGATAGCTGCTCGCATCTCAGCATGTCTAACAGACATTTCTTGCTCACCTTCAATCACCTTCAACTCAACCTTGCCAAGACAGAACTGCTAGTGGTTCCATCAAACTCATCGTTTCATCACAATTTCACCATCCAGTTAGGCTCATCAACCATAACTCATTCAAAAACAGCTAGAAACCTTGGAGTTGTGATTGATGATAAGCTGAATTTCTCAGACCACATTGCTAAAACTGCCCAGTCCTGCAGATTTGCTTTAT
>NW_015628322.1:44808-46317 GCF_001515625.1 Sinocyclocheilus rhinocerous
GACTTGTCATTTGCACTTATATATTGTTGCTCTTTTGATTGCTTTTATTGTCCTCATTTGTAAGTCACTTTGGATAAAGGCGTCTGCTAAATGACTAAATGTAAATGTGATTGGGTCATTGTCTTGATTGTTCACAGGTGTTCCTTGTTTAGTCATTTAGTCTTGTGTATAAATACCCCTCATGTTTCTATGGGCTAGTTGCATATCTCTGCCATCTTGGATTTCCACTCTAGCGAGTCTGTGCATAGACACTTCCGGTTTTGCTAAAAGCCAATGCAGAGAGCCGGAGAAATCCAAAGAATACCTTCTATTTATGTTTACAGGATTTATAATATTACTTAAAATGCAATTAAGGTCTACGTTATTATTATTACTATACTGTTTATGTTAATTGAGCCAGTGGTATTTGAAACTTACGTATTTTTGGGTCCGGTGAATGAATGAAATACACTAATCCGTACTGTTCACGAAATGAAAGTTGCCTTGAACTCATGGTGCGTTCACATACACACAATGTCCTTTTCCCTTACCAATTATGTAAATACACACAATGTAATTTTCCCTTACCAATTATGTAAATGTACAAATTACTTATTTCTCAAAAATTTTTGGATTTCATTGACTTTTTTTAACTGAAATACATTTATCTTGTGAGACACAGGCTGCAATTGTTCTTCATAAATATGTTTCTCAATTCTGCACCGTTCTATACAGTCTGTTCTGCACATACATCAGCTCCATCAACATTTTCACAACGTATTTTAATATTTTACATTTACACAGTTATCTTTGCATCAAACATATTTTTAGATGAAAAAGTGCTGTAAAAAGAAAATTAATAAATAGGTATGACTATTTAAATATTTTTAATTAATGCAAACAATTCGTAAAAATATACTGTATGTATAGACACCAGACAGATAATGCTTCATGCAACAGATGCTCATTTTCATAAAACAGATATTTATCCCTCTACTGCTTGGTGTGGCCATATGGCAATATACTCTGTGTTCATTTCCTTACCACTATCTCTTTAAGAGAACATTCTCGGTTTTTTTGTTGGAAAAAGAAGACCTTAGTTTAGCCAATGATGTGCTTTGCTTAAGTCACTTGACATGCAGTTTTTTTCTGTTGCACGATTTCTGACAGACTGCCGTCTTTTGTGGATAGTTGCTGAAAGCAAACTAAGGGTGTATTCACACCAGGAAAGTCCGCTAGTTCACTTGCTTTGGTCTGGACCAAATACACTGTTGATTTTTTTTGTTTGGTGCGGTTTGCTTTCACACTGCCCTTTTTTTGCAAGTGAACCAGAAATTGTAAACAAAACCACACGTGTGCTAAGGTCATCACATTCACTGGACAGAAATTCTCAAGCAGGGAAAAACAGGAAGTGCAAAAACAGGCTAATCATGGAGATCTTTGGTAGTGCAATTTTTATTATTTTACTGATTTGGTGTTATCAGATACTAACGCAATATGAAGAAACTTATGAGCATCATATGAGACAAT
>NW_015628322.1:46587-47855 GCF_001515625.1 Sinocyclocheilus rhinocerous
CATATCCAATCGTTTGTGCGGAGAGTGGAAGCTGAAGCGTGCTTCAGGACATCAGTGGAAACAAATTACATACGGCGTCATTTTTTGCTCATAAAAGGTAAGAATAATACATCGTTCGGAACTGTAAAGGGTGTATTTTTATTTGTGTGCACTCACAATATCAAGAAAACGTTGTGCTTTTGTAAAATAAAGAAAACAAACAGGATGCACTTGCCGCCTCGGTCTTGAACAGGAGCGCTTCACAAAAATGCACCGAAACTCAGCGAATATTTTCCTTACAGACATGATGAATATATCTATAGAAAGCTTTAAATGACTACAAAACGAAATAATTCAAATCCAAAACAAAAACTCTTATTATTATGTAATCCGTAAAGATGCATCTTTCTAAAGGCGCGTCCAATGATGAGATGGCGAGTCAGGATCATCAACTTCATTGCGACACTGTTTATTAATAAACTAGTGTTTTATGAGTCAATTCAAATATCTCCTTACTATTTTCCCCCAACATAGTCATGGTAATTTTTGTGGCAAGCTTTAACCTATTTAGCGTGCTCACGTCACGTTGCTGTGCGCTAGAGGTCTGCGCTGGACTATTTTTTTAGTCCCGCTTCCGCAAGGTTCTATTCCGCACCCAACGCTCCCGCTATATATATATTCACTCCTTGTTCACCCGCTGTCCGCTTAGAATAATTTTCTTCCCGACCCAACCGTTCCCGCTAAATTTAGATCTCGTTTCCAGAATCTCACATTTAAATTTCCTCTACTGAAAAAAAAGACATAGGCTAACAAATAAAAGTGTAGTCTGCACAAAATTGTAGGCTGTTATTTTATTCGTCTTGTCAAGAGTCTTGAATTTATTGACTTTTACTTTAATTTATGAATTATCTTAAGACACAAAATTCGTTTAATATTTTATGCAACACAGTAGGAAAAAAAGTGTAAGAGAAAATAATGTTGTACAAAAATGTTATTTCTTATTTTTATTCGTCGTGTCAGGATACAATTCGTTTAAAGGGGTCATATGATGCTTTTTTAAAGATCATTATTTTGTGTACAATAGGGAAAAAGTGTGGCAGAGGAAAAAAAATATATATATAGGTTGTACAAAAATAGCTTATTAGCTATTTTTATTCCTCTTGTCGAAATACAAAATTTGTTTGACATTTTTCTGTTAAAACAGGAAAGTCGCAGAGAAAATAAATAAATACCACATCTGTCATTTAAAATTATAGGCTAAGCAAAATATAAACAAAACTGAGTTGAAC
>NW_015628322.1:48014-50761 GCF_001515625.1 Sinocyclocheilus rhinocerous
TCTGTCTGAAGGTCGTATATTTACCACCGGTACAGCCTGCTCTGAGCATCGTTATGCACATGCTGCGCACAGACCACGCAAATAAAACGTGTGACGTTAAAGAATGCGTGCAGCGCGTTCATAACAGTCCTGAGCGCAAGCTGTACCGGTGGTCAATAAGAATAAAGCGCAGATATGCTGTTCTGAATGGACGTCGGGAACGGGATATTGTTAGACCGCCTGCTCCCGTTCAAATTACACCAGAGTTACTGACCACTACCGTGTTTTATTTAGGAATTTAATCCCGCGGCCCATGTTCATAGTCTTCCTCTCATAAGATTGCAAATTGTTTATCATGTAACATAAAACCAAAAATATTGCAGTTCATGAAAATTCGATATGCAATTTAAATAATATTCATGAAAAATGTAATGAAATTCAAAGAATATAAAGCATTATTCAGCAAAAAAGAATGGAATAAATAAAAGGCATCGTTTATAAGTACTGTGTTAAAGCTTATAATAGCACTAATTGAATCAACACAAACAACATTTCTTAGGAAAAATATTAACTATAAGTAAACTTGCACTTATTCTAAGTTAGATCCACTGTTGTATGTTGTTACCGTATGGCAACATATCATAAAGTACCTTAAAATAATATATATATTTTTTTCCAGCACTTCAAGTTAAGCCATTCTAAGAAAAGAAAAAGTCAAATATGGAGTTAATAAATCATACATTGAGTCTGTAATGCAGAAATCTCTTGAGCGTCTCTTTGACAGTCACAAACCTCATGATCTCATCAGATCTTACAGAGTTGTTCTAAGCACAAGGAGAATGTACAGGTCATGTCCACAGCAGTCAGAACCAAATCAAGTCTTTTGAGTGGTTTGTATTTGAATGAAGAGATCCCCGTGAATTCTGATTAACCACTGACGCTGAATCAACATAATCAACAGAAGAATGAAGCAATCTCCGCGTTGTATCTTGACGAATTTCCACACAGCAGATAGTGGCAAGAGAAAAGACAAGAGAAAACATCCTCATTATATTATTGCATACCTCGATTTAATTTGAAAAACCTCTATTTAATTATACATATCTAGCTAAGTTTCTCCTAACAGTAAATGGGAATGTTGCAAAGACTTGAAGTAAGCATGCATGCGCACACACACACACACACGCACACACACACACGTGTCGCCGAAGCTCACCGACGCCATCTTGTGCACCTAACCAATTGTCTTTTGTCTAGCTTTGCTGCTTGTAACTACTGTTGGTGAGTTGTGTCCATGTCTATGTGCTTGTTTTGCTTAGTCAAGTCAAGCCATGTCTGTGTTTATTGTTTATCTGCACACTTTTGGGATATAATAAAATGCACTTCGGTTCAACACAACTCACCTATAGTGGACTCCAATATTACAGTTGCAGGCCATTGATCAGTTCTTTTGGCAGGTCTGCAGGAATTCTTTTTTCTTTTAATAAATGGAGTAGTGTCACGATACTGGAATTTCTAACTTCGATACGATACCTTGAAAAATATCGATATTTGATACCATTTTCGATACCACGGAGTAAAAAACTGCCACAATATTAAGGGGGTACATTTTTTTTAATTTTATTTAAAGATAAATATAACAAGTCTAGAACATGACAATGAGGTATATTAAAGATGAACCTGATCTTCATTTCATTACGCTTGTCTATAGTCTCGTATTTCAAGTGTGCAACACTGCTCACATAATCCTGTTGGATGTTTATTTATTCATTTTAAAGTTTTATTCAACATGTGACCAACCCTTAAACTTGATAACATTTTGATATCCTCACTACTCCTACTTCTCGCTGTATTTTATAAAGATGACATCCTGTGTTTCCCGTATCCCATTTTTGTTGCCACTCCTTAACGATATATGCTTTAATTATTGCTTTTGCTTCAAATTTGATGTTCGATTTCTGAACAAATTGTTCTTTGAGCCTGTTCATAAGAAGTAACTGAACTGAATTGAACTTTAGTTCCAGGCTGATGACGCAAGACGCACAGCCAAAGTTTGCTGACCGTCGAAGTGTTGAAAGTTTGCCGAGGATTACCGTTGATGCTCATAAAGGAGTTGACGATACTTTGCAAGCCTGAGGCACATACTGGAAATATTCTTATTTAGCTTACTAATGTTATTAAATAACATTTTATTAAAACCTGCAAAATCCTTTCTGTAGAGAGATCTAAATTAGTACTATAGTTTATTGTATATGCAGATTATATTTTAAGCTGTTACACAAAATCAAGCAGTTTATAAGGTTTATCTCTCTATATACTTTAGGCATGTAGAACATATCTGCATTTCTGCATCAATGGATGTAATGTGTGCTGTAGGTGCGAAACTTTTAGTAATCTTAACCAAGATGTAGATGATCTTATCCCCGGTGACTAATATTTGAACTGCCTTCTCTCAACTTGCTAAACATTTGAAACTCACAATGAGCTCACATATTACTCACACGGTGAGCATGGCAGTATGACGATCGTTTGAGTTCATAATGAGCTCACCTATTACTCACACGGTGAGGATCACAGTATGAGGATCGTGTGAACTCACAATGATTTCACTACTACTCACACCGTGAGGATCACAGTATGAGGATCGTGTGAACTCACAATGATTTCATATACTACTCACACCGTGAGGATCACAGTATGAGGATCGTGTGAACTCACAATGATTTCACCTATACTCACACCGGGAGGATCACAGTATGAGGATCATG
>NW_015628322.1:51172-55081 GCF_001515625.1 Sinocyclocheilus rhinocerous
TTTATTTTTCTTCTTTTTAGGGCAGCAGTAGCTCTAGCAGCAAATCAACCATCCACATCAAAAGCTGCAGGACAGCCCATAATTCAGAAACAAATCAAAGAAAAAATAAACAAATACTACTGTTCCAATTTTTATTATTATTTTTTTTTTAACCCAGACATTTAAAATTAACACATTTTAGAGCTGTAACAACAATACCTTGATACCGTGAAATTTTTGCTTAAGGTTATCATACCGTCAAAATCTCATACTGGCCCATGCCTAGTTTGGACATAATGTGCCTGTTTACACCTGGTCACTTCATGCGTTTTCGCTGATCGGATATCTATCCGATTTGTTAAAACGTTTCCATTTACACTTGGCCACATAAATGTGTCGTCGCAAAACGGATTTAAATCCAATCTTCAATTCCCATGCTATATTTAAATTTAACGGAGTTCACGTCAATGAATCGTCTGGAATGCGGCCCAGACCACCTCCTGAAGTGGTTTGAGCGATTGGATTTATATCCGTCTCAAATGTGTTTTGGAGGGCATTTACACCTGGTCTTTTCACGATCAGATAGCTATCCGATCAGACAAAATGCATGAAGTGACCAGGTGTAAACAGCCCCAATGTGTAGAGGACAGATGTGGGTGGTCCACTTGGTGAAGGGTGAGGTTGAAGTAGGGGTGCTGTCTGAGCAGACACTGAAGGTAGAGGTGTGCAAGCACTCAAAGGAGATGGAAGTGGGGGTGCCTTGGTGGACTTGAGGTTGAGGTAATGGAGGTAAATGCAGATATTTGTGGAGACTGAGTATTTTCCTTCTTTTGCTTGCATTTTGTGAGATGAATTTTAAATTGTGCTTTACATAGAACAGTGGTAGATCAGTAGCAGCAATGAAAATGTGCATCATCTCTGCATTTTAAATTGCACTGGATGATAATGAATCTGTAAACATTAACAAAACCAGCGTAAAATGAATATAAACTGACAAAATAAATTTTATGTGGATGTGCAAGCACTATGAATACCATCTTCCTGGATAGATGCCTTCAGATGATTCTCAACATGGTTAACAACACTGTTAAACTCCCTTGGTTTGTAAACCCAGGTCTCACAAAATGGGCAGTGATATTTATCACAACATGAAGTGCACTGATTTAATCTTGTTTTTCTTCTTTTACATTTTTTTACGATTGCTTAAGCACAATTTTGAAAACAGGGCCCGGTTTGTCAAAACACTACACACAATTAACACAACCCTACACCAAAGTAGCACAACACTTCAGATCATTTGCAAAATGGAACACTTTTGTCAAAACTATACACAACTTTATAAAAACAATATTTTGTTACCATACGAAACACACACATTTCATATGACTTTAATCTTTTTGAACCAGTTACACACCGCTGTTGCTAACTTAAAACACTTTTAGCAAGTCTAATTCTCAGAGATTAGAGTACTGTAAATGAAGTACACAGAGAAAGTGCAACTATACAATAGTTCACCAAACACTACACAAGACCAATGCTGCAGACTGACAAAAATATCATTGATTTCTCTCCATATACCCAAATCAGTCAACATGGAGAATCACAACAAAACATGTCCCAGTTGTCATGCTACTACAGTAGTGTGCATAACACTGTTAGCTCAGCAAACAGACAAACGTAAAATACTGTATCCAGTACAGGTTACAATTACAGTAAACAACAACAAACAAAAAAATAATCTGAAAAAAACTGACAATATTGTACAGAAAATACTACAGTAAACATACTATACATTATCTCTTCGCCTAGCTGGATCTGGCCAGAGAATTATATCAACATCACAAGCAATATCCTCATTAGCAAGACAACGCGGGAAGAACCGTCTTGAATGTCGAATCCATCCTTGCACAGCTGCGGCGTCGACTTGGTCACAGGCGTCCTCCATGGCCTGAATGAGGGGTACCTGAGCCTGGGGCTGGAGATCGTAAACCTTCCACCGCCATGCAGAGAAAAACTCTTCGATAGGGTTTAGAAACGGAGAGTATGGTGGAAGGTATAGTACTGTCAACTGTGGATGGTGTTGAAACCAGTTCTGGACCAAAGCAGAGCGGTGGAATGACACATTGTCCCAGATGACAGTGTATTGTATCTGGTGCATTTCATTACCTGCTGTGACGATGTGGTGCAATCGGTCCAAAAATGCGAGAATGTGAGGTGTGTTGTAAGGGCCCATTTTGGCATGACGGAGGAGAACCCCATGCTGTGAAATGGCAGCGCAAAGGGTGATGTTACCCCCACGTTGCCCTGGGACATTGATTATAGCCCTGTGGCCAATGATATTTCTGCCTCTCCTTCTTGCTTTTGTGAGGTTGAACCCTGCCTCATCAATATATATGAATTCATGCAGGATTTCCTCAGCATCCATCTGAATGGAACACTTTTGTCAAAACTATACACAACTTTATAAAAACAATATTTTGTTAGCATACGAAACACACACATTTCATATGACTTTAATCTTTTTGTACCAGTTACACACTGCTGTTGCTAACCTAAAACACTTTTAGCAAGTCTAATTCTCAGTGATTAGAGTACTGTAAATGAAGTACACAGAGAAAGTGCAACTATACAATAGTTCCTAATTGTTGGAAAAGTTTAATTTTAGTGTGTAAGCAATCGTAAAAAACTGTAAAAGGATTGTAACATTCATTTGTAGATGCATATTTACAAACAAGTGAAGATTTGCTTCTTTCTATATCTCACATTTCCAGGGTTTCTGTAGGTCACATTAAAGGGGTCATATGATGCTTTTTTAAAGATCATTATTTTGTGTATTTGGTGAATTTTGTCACTGTTTTGGAGCACACTGCCTTATAGATAACCTTAAGACTAACATATTGATACTAACCCCAAAAAAACTTTAATTTTGATTTCATGGGGACTTTAAGACCTTTTTAAGACCAACTGAAGAAAGTTTAAGGAATAACTTGAAGAGAACTCAATACATTGATATGTTCTCTGAATGTAAACGTCTAGGGAGAAACACACACTTAAATCACTCTGCTCCCAACCACTAGAACATGAAAAAAACATTCAGATCACACTAAAAAAGAGATGTTCTTCCCCAGTATTGTTGTCTTGTTTTCCAGTGCAAATGCCAAAAGATTCTAAAATCTACATTTACAAATGATGTATACAATACAAAGTATATAACAATATTTAATCTAAATATCTACCAATAGCTCAAAAAAACTTAAAAAAAAAATATTTTTTTTATAACTCTTGACATATTTATGCTTGTTTTAAGTATAAAGTAACATACTTTTGTTAAATTTTTTCAAGACTCCATTTTATGTTTGCATTTTAAGTAAATGTATCTTGATTTAAAGATGCTTAGATATTTGTATTGGGAAACAGGACCAAAAGCATTATTTTTGGAATGTGTGCGACATTTAATGCGATAACTTCAAATGAAGGCTTTCTGATTTATTGGAAGAACTTTTATAAGGCCTTACTGTACACTGTTATCCCTGAAATTGTTTTAATTCAAATTACTTGCATACAACAAACATAAAATCCAACATTTTTGCACAATTACTTTGTTTTTAGTTTGTTGTACCATTTGTATAATTGTTTTCATACTATTGTATAGTTTAAATTGAATGTACTTAAAGGCACAATATGTAATTTTCGCCGCTAGAGGGCGTGCATTCAAAACAAACAAATAGACAAAGGCGTAGTTTGATGACGCTGTGACTGAGTGTGGAATCAGCCGTTCACGCAGAAATCATGTTCATGGATGAGCTAATGATTTATTAACGTAGTAGAATGAAGCAGGGTGAGGCTGAAAGCCGTCGAAGCGAAACGAGGCGCTGAAAGAGCGTGACACATGGCTGGAAAGCAGCGGAGCTTTTATTATGCCACAGTCGA
>NW_015628322.1:55116-60868 GCF_001515625.1 Sinocyclocheilus rhinocerous
TGATAAGGCTGCCTCCCTGACGCACACCTAAAATTCGAATGCAACGTTTTTGCATTCGGATGTGGATTTTTATTTTAAATTCGCCGAATATTCGAAATTTGAATTATTTTTTGACGGCCCTACTTGATACATTTGAAAGTTCTGTTATAAAACGCACAACATATTAAAGCGTCTTTGGTGTTTCCATATTTTCTACAAAACAAAACCGGAAATCGAGGGGTTATGACGTCATTGGCAGGCGACACAATGACACTATGGACACGGTCCGTGTCACTAGTTAAAATTGCTTATTTCTCTGGATTTAAACATTCTTAAAAACATTTGGGATAAAGTAAACAAATCAGCAAAATATATAACACTGTCATCCGCCCGGAGCTGCTTCCGTGTACAACAGTGAGCACAAGCTAGATTAAATTGAGCATTACGTTTTAAATATGGTTATTTTTCTTACAAAGACGCATCGATTCGCTACAGGAGGCCTTTGTTCACCCCCCGGAGCCGTGTGAGACACTTTTTTTATGGATGGGACCCCGGAGCCGTGTGAGGCACTTTTTATTATGGATGGATGTGCTTTTTCACTTCTTTTGGACTGATGAACTGCAACACCCGCTGAGTGCCATTAAACAGCTTGGAAGATCAAAGTAAATTTTTTAATATAACTCTGACTGGATTCGTCTGAAAGAAGAAAGTCATATACACCTAGGATGCCTTGAGGGTGAGTAATTTGTGTGCTAATTTTCATTTTTGGGTGTACTAACCCTTTAAGCACCATCCAAAAGACACACTACAGCTTATGGTTTGGGGACTGTAACTTTTACTGAGCTCTGCAGAGTTTGACATATTTTAACATACAGAGCTCTATTCTCTATTTCTCCGGTTCTGTTGTTTCTTCAGTGGGTTTGTCTTTTGATTTTGTGATTAGGGAACCCAAAGCACAAACACTTTCTTGAACACTTTTTGTGTATTGAGTGGTTGTGAGAACAGTACATAATAACCTGAAGATCTGTGTGGCCTCAGGCATAGTGCTTGAATTCTGCAATCTGGCAAAGCAAAATGTTGCAAACTCTACCAGACCCTTATCGTCAGTCTGCCTGAGCATTGCCTGATGGACTGCTTTTAAAACATGGGCACAGCAGATGTGCAGAACACTGAATGCTTTTGGTCCCTCAAACAAATGTTGGCCCTGACAACAAAGCATATGCTCTGTCAAGATATGAGAGCACATTCTCTTTGCAAGCAAAGCACTTTGCATGAAAGCCCAGCTGTAATCGGTTTCCACTTGCTGGATGTGGATTTGTGTAGATCTTGATAAATGCAGTGTAAACTGCATGAGCCAAAATGTAATAGGGGGAAAATTTCAGAGACTGGGAGAGGTGATGCATCCCGACCCCCTCCTGGGAGCGTAAGGGAGTAGTACAGCACATTTTTCTGTTGATTAGGAATTTTTGAAACAGTCCCTCTGTGGCGTCAAGATAGAGGGTGACAGGAGACTTATTTCTTAAGTGTTCAACAAGTATGCTGATCTCCATTTCTGTAAATAAATGGACTCCAAAAGGGTCCATACTGAAATGCTGGACGTAGCCAGGTATTCTGTAATACATTTTATACAGTATCTTAAAATAGTCTTAAAATGCACATCAATCAGTATGTCACTGTGCAAGTTGTTTCTTCTTACCTCTGATCTTATTGCTTTAAGGACATACTTGTTGAGACAGCTGGTCATATTTTCAGCCAACAGCTCTTCTGTGAGTGTTGAACTTAGCCTTCTGTAAAAATACTGACTGGGCACATGAATGAGCGATCGTGCAATTTTGCCTCTTTTTATGTGACTTGCTGGACTAAACTTTTTCTCACTCATTTTATGCTGAATTTGACCTTTCTGGGTGATCAAGATTCTCACACTATTGATGGATTTGGATGGCTTGTTTTTAATTTTGAAGATATATTTGGCAGTGCAGACAGCCACAATGTGCATGTATGGAGCGCTCTTTTTCCTACTCCGCAAGGGTTTGATGTGCTGATATTTGAACGAGTGCAGCAAGGATTTTTTTGCTTGAAGGCTTCATATAGATGATGGCTCCATGGCTGCCTTAGCCTTGTAGAACCCAGTAATGGACATACTGTATTGCATTTTTTTCTTTCGAGAGAGATTGCAAATTGGCGAAAATGAGTGTTTTTCACCATTCTCCTGTCTCCCTGGAGTTATTCCACAGTGTCTGTTGCGTTGAGTGGTTTCATGTCCTCAGAATCCACCATTTTCTTTTTGTCTCCTTTCTCACACACTGTTTTGCCTGTGGGAATGCAAATTGAATAATCCCTGCATGCTTCATTTATAACATACAGTTGTATGAAATACAATAATTGTCTAACAGCTATTTTACTTCACTGCACCAATAAGTGTAGTCATTATTGAACATTCATTAACCAGCAGTTGTCCCTGTATTTATTGAAACAATTTTTTAAAGCTTTTGAGAAATGTCTTGTGCTCACCAAGGCTGCATTTATTTAATAAAATACAGTAATGGTGTGAAATATTACTTCAATTTAACATAAATGTTTTGTAATTTATTTCTCTGATGCCAAAGCTGAATTTTCCGCATCATTACTGTACGTCATGCATGCCTACTTCACTTGCAGCTTTATTACATGCTCCCATTAAATGCTCATCTTCTCCCTATACCAAAAATGTCATTGTTAAAACTATGTTGAGAATTTGGAGGCAATTTAGACATTATTTTGGATTACAAACCTTTTCAATTTCTGCATCTATTGATGCACATTTTGCCTTCCCACCATCACTGATGGATAGGACTTTCACCCACTGGTCAGCACTGGGCATTATCACATTTAAGGAGCTACATATAGATAATGTCTTTGCATCTTTCCAGCAATTATTAGAAGAATTTTAATGACCAAGACACAATTGATTTTAGGTATTTGCAAGTCCGCAATTTTGTTTGGGACATATACCCTCAAGTTTCCCAACCTCCCTAGTATTACTCCTATTGACACCTTCTTCAAACCTATTCATAGTATGAAGGGCATGATTTCATATTTTTATAATGCAATTTGCACCTTGCGTGAATGCTCACTTGCATCTATTAAATCTCAGTGGGAAGATGGATAGGACTTTCACCCAGTGGTCAGCACTGGGCATTATCACATTTAAGGAGCTACATATAGATAATGTCTTCGCATCTTTCCAGCAATTATTAGAAGAATTTTAATGACCAAGACACAATTGATTTTAGGTATTTGCAAGTCCGCAATTTTGTTTGGGACATATACCCTCAAGTTTCCCAACCTCCCTAGTATTACTCCTATTGACACCTTCTTCAAACCTATTCATAGTATGAAGGGCATGATTTCATATTTTTATAATGCAATTTGCACCTTGCGTGAATGCTCACTTGCATCTATTAAATCTCAGTGGGAAGATGTAACCCTCACTTAATTTCAGAGTTAATAATTAGAAACGTACATAGTTTAAATTAAATAGAAATTATATAACTATACATTTCAAACTAAAATATGTTGTGTGAAAATAATAGTAAAAGAAAAATAAAGGATTCCTGGCAAGATGGCGGATCGGGTGCATCACATGTTGTGAGCTCTCGAGGACTGTCCCAGATTTTTACGTTACACTATCCAATCGCTATAATGTGTTCCTTTTGAAGTAACATATATCAAGAAACTGAAAAACGAAAGAAAAGAAGGTGCACCATGACTACGAAAAAGAATCTTGCTTTTCGAGGCAGTTGACGGCCATGAGTATGCTACAAGGATGGAATTTTCTACCGAGAATACTAAAAGAAAAGATCCTTTCTCACCGGTAAAGAACGCACCAACAGTTAAAAGGAAGGGTTCGGGGACCGAAGGGAAAGAAGGAATGAGCGCAGTCTTAGGCCCTGTCCACACGGAGACGTGTTTAGCTGTATACACATACATTTTGTATCGTATAGGCGTTTCGTCCACACGGATCCGGCGTTTTGGGAGAGTGAAACCGATATTTTTTGACACCGGGTCCCAGATTGGATAAATCTGAAAATAACACCCTTGCGTTTTCGTGTGGACAGCGAATCCGTATATCTGGCTTCGTGTGGACGTAGCCTCAGAAGCAATAAAGCAGCTAACGGATAAGGTGGACACACTAGGTACCGAGCTACAACAGAATTCCATCATGTTAACCAACATAGCCAAGGCAGTCGAGTTCAATGCGGCCGAAATCAAGGACTGCAAAACTCAGTTACAGTCTTCGGTCCGCGAAGTATCGGCTTTAAAGAAAGATAATGAGGAGTTGATGGAGCGTGTCTTGGAGCTGGAGCGATACAAACGCCGATGGAATCTGAGGATTCGTGGTCTAAAGGAAAAGGAAGGTGAAGACATACGTGAGGCGGTTGTTC
This sequence comes from Sinocyclocheilus rhinocerous, assembly GCF_001515625.1. NCBI lineage: Eukaryota > Metazoa > Chordata > Actinopteri > Cypriniformes > Cyprinidae > Sinocyclocheilus > Sinocyclocheilus rhinocerous. The sequence goes on from NW_015628322.1 coordinate 59,520, forward strand.
AGTTACTGGTGAAAATCTCCCCATCATGGTCCTCGAACATCAACCACATCGTGGACTCGGTTCATCGAATAGGTAGACGTGAAGAAAATAAAACAAGGCATGTCATCATTCAATTTACTCAGAGAATACACCCAGATGCACTTTAGAGAATGACAAAGGACCACGTGATCTGCAAAGAGCTTCGTATCAGCTTCATTGAAGACCTCTACAAAGCTGACAGGGAGACCCGAGCTGCACTGTGGCCCAAGATAAAAGAAGCTAGAGATGCAGGAAAGCGTGCGTACTTCTGAGGAGGTGTTGGATATATAAACGGACAAAGAATCACTTAGGAGCACACAAGGTATATGAACAAATGCCTTAGTATTTAAAGCTTGAAATGACCTTTTGATTTATAGGATTTGTTTGGATGGTCTTTTTGCATTGAATGCAGTTTGAAGGGACAGTGCCTGTTTAAGCTTTTGTTTCTCAATTTTTCCAAAGTATAATTGGTTGGACTTACTAATATTTGTTGGCAGTTGCCAATTTTGTTTATGAATAATTTTGTTTTTTCTTGTATTTCACTTAATGTTAGGGGCTTAAGAGAGAACACTAAGAGAAAGTCATTATTTCTGTTTTGCAAGGGCGAAAAAGCACACTTTATTTTGTTGCAGGAAACACACTCCAAACAAGAGGATGAAAGATTTTGGGTAAATCAATGGGGAGACAAAATCCTTTTTGATCATAGGTCCACTAGATCAGCAGGAGTGGCTGTTTTGTAATCCACCCGGTAAATTAGTGACCTCTAGATTCAGCAATAATGGTCACTGGTTAATCTGTGTCTTGAATATGGATGACCATTATTTTATTATGGTCAATGTTTATGGTTTTAATAATGTAATTCAAAACAGACAATTGATTTCAGATGTTTCCAGTGTCATTGTAAACCTTAAACTCATTTATCCGACTGCTAGTGTAATCATGGGTGGTGATTTTAACATGGTCAGTGATGAATGCCTTGATAGATATCCCTCCAGATGTAACCATAGTTCTTCTTATAACCCTGTTTTAACTGATTTTTGTCGCACTCACAATTTATTGGATCCTTGGCGCTTTAAAGGGGTCAATTGATGCGATTTCAAAGAAGATCTGTAAAGTTGCAAAGACTAAAGTCTCAAATCCAAAGAGATATTCTTTATAAAAGTTAAGAAAATCGGCTTCCGGGATAGTGTCTGCTATGGGAGCTGGAGGCCACTGAAAAGAAAAAGGGGTCATTAGAAACGGGAGGAAAAAGCCCGAGATGTGTGGGCCTGAGTTGCAAGCGGAGGCAGCCTCACGCTTCCTTCAGCTGCTGTAGGCCACGGGAAGGGAGT
>NW_015628322.1:64694-65122 GCF_001515625.1 Sinocyclocheilus rhinocerous
AGCTAGCAGAGGCAGCCTCACGCTAGTGTGTGCTATGGGAGCTGAAGGCCACTGAAAAGGAAAAAGGATTAGAAGTAACAGGAGGAAAGACTGAGATGTGAGGGCATGTGTTGCAAGCATAAGCAGCTTTGCGCTTGTTTCAGATGCTGTAGCTGTAGGCCATAGGGGCTTGTGATATTCGGGGGAAAATGCTGGAGAGCCTGTGCAGCCTGCATAGCTTGCAGAGGCAGTCTCATGCTAGTGTGCTACGGGAGCTGGAGACCACTGAAAAGGAAGAGAGGTTAGAAGTAGCAGGAGAAATATGACGACTTTGACAACATCATAAAATGACGAAAAGACATGCTTTTCCTCTTAACCACACAATAAGTGGTAAGGATTGAAACAGCTAGCCAGCCAAGCAGCACATCAGCTGGTAGAGACTTGGAGAG
>NW_015628322.1:72975-73322 GCF_001515625.1 Sinocyclocheilus rhinocerous
AATTAGGTTGCTAGTTGTACTTGTTCAATAATAATAATTATTATTATTATTACGGTTTCTTTATGATACACCTTAGTTGTTAGTTTGCACTTATAATTGTACACTAACTTCTTACGAAAATCAAATCTTTTTCATCTTATCTGTCTATCTGAGTACAATGTGTAATTTAAAATACAGGCAAAAAGCTAGTGAAAATGAATACAGAAAATTTGAGTGATTTCATTGTGTTCTACGCAGTTTTGCGTCTTGGTTACAAAAATGACATCAACATCCATAATGTCATCACGTCGTTTAACAACAAACGACCTACCTTTAGCGACTTTACCTAAAAATTTTATTGCAACAAG
>NW_015628322.1:73852-74133 GCF_001515625.1 Sinocyclocheilus rhinocerous
TTTCCGATCGGAGGATATATTGGCATGGCCGAATGATACGAGGATGTCGGGGAAGTTGGAAGTCTCGCCGGTGGAGGCGAGGTTAAGCCTCGGCGTTGTGGAGAGCGTGTGGCTGGTCGAGCGGAGCGGCGGCCGCGATGAAGCCTGGTGCTCGGCAGCGGTGACTGGCGGAAAAGGAGTGAGCCTAGGGCCGGCAGATTGCGACGGAGGATACGAAAGATCCCCAGTACAGGTCTCGTCGTCGTACGGAAAAAGTTGAGTCTGTGATATAATGGCTAAAG
>NW_015628322.1:74465-79346 GCF_001515625.1 Sinocyclocheilus rhinocerous
ACCTGTAATAGGCAGTATCACATCTTTTGTAGCAGAAATGAACTGCTGCAGAAAAAGCTAGGTCCATGCAAAATGTAATGTGTAACTGCAACACTCGTTTCAAATGTAGTGGAGTAAAGAGTACAGATACTCATTCAAAAATGTAGTGAAGTAAAGAGTAAAAGTTGCTAATATCTTTGATACTCAGTACAACTACAAAGTACCCGAAAAGATACTCAAGTACAGTAACTAATTATTGTTTCTCCTCTATCAGAGGTGTAAAGTATTGGAGTAAATGTAATGTACAGTATGTGGAAAATAATGTGTTTTTTGAACCTTAAACCGCATAAACACATTTCATTACACCAAATACACAAAATAATGTTCTTTTTAGCAACATCATATGACCCCTTTAAATATCCTAACATGAAACAATATCCTTGGTTTAAACCAAATAATGTAGTAAAGTCAAGAATAGATTTTAGTTTCAATTATTCATTTTGTCAGTGATTGCTGTATGTCAGCAACTCCTCTTACAGATCATTCTGTTATTAAATTGATTTGTAAACCTTCTGGTGTTAGCCGACAAAATAAAGGGTATTGGAAATTCAATTCAAATGTATTAAAATGCCAGTCATTTAATGAGGGTATTAAGGCCATAGTCTCTAATGTGATGTCTGATGAATCAATAGTGTCCCATATCTCCAAATGGGAATTTCTTACATTTAAAATGAGGGAATATTCCATTCATTTTGGTAAAACACTAAATAGAAGTAACCGATTATCTGAATTTAATATTATTAAAGAAATTAATGTCTATTATAATAAAACATCACCTACTGATAATGAAAAACAGAAACTACAAAGTCTTCAAAACAAACTCGATGAAATCTATCTTTGTAAAGCAGAAGGGGCTTTTATCAGGTCTAGGGCTAAATGGATTGAGGAGGGGGAAAGGAGTACTTCATATTTCTGTCGGTTAGAAAAAAAGAAGGCAAGAGAGACTTTCAGTTAAAGCTTTATTGATCCAGGGCCAGGTAATTACTGATCAAGCTTCAATCACTAAGGAAGTTGTTTCTTTTTACAGTAACCTATACTCCTCAACCTTTTCTCTGGACGATACAACATCCTTTTTTGACCTTATTAAAGATTTTATTCCCCATATAGATGCTGATTTTGTAGCACTGATGCAGTGCGATGCAGATATTACAGCTGATGAATTGGATAAAGCAGTAGGTAGCTTATCTTTAGACAAATCTCCAGGGTGTGACGGCCTTACCGCAAACTTTTATAAACACTTTTGGAGCAAATACTAAAAGAACCTTTTATGCTTATGTTAAAAGAAGCAACAGAAAATATGACATGAAGCAAGGTATAATAACTTGAATCCCTAAACCCGATAAAGACCCCAAAATGTTAGATAACTTTAGACCAATTACATTATTAAACACTGATTATAAAATTGTAACCCTTATATATGCTAATAGATTAAAAATGTTTTTACACAAAATTATAAGCGAATCTCAATCTGGCTTTATGAAGGGAAGATCTATACACAATAATATTTGGTTAGTGTTTGATCTTTTAGATTACAGACATCTAATAGAAGACGATGGTTTTATTCTCTTCATTGACTTTTATAAGGCATTTGATTCAATTGAACATCCCTTTATTTTTGATTGTTTAAGGTTGTTTGGTTTTGGAGATAAATTTCGAAACATTATAAAATCTCTGTATGAAAATTCTAATAGTTCTGTTTCCTTGCCAGGAGGTACATCACCCAGATTTTCCATCAATCGTGGTATAAAGCAGGGTTCTCCTATTTCCCCATTTCTTTTTATTATAACCACAGAACTGCTTCCCATCTTTATCAAAAACTCAACAATAGCCCCATTAGAGGTACTTGGCCAGACAGTAATCATCAGTCAATTTGCAGATGATACTGCCTTTTTTATGAAGCAATTATCAGAAGTCCCCAAAATACTACAATCTATTCACATTTTTTCCAAAGCCTCTGGTTTAAAAATAAATTTGAACAAGTGTGAATTAATGCCAATTCATCAATGTCAATTAACTGAGGCTTATAACATCCCTATAAAATGGGTATGCTTATCTCAAAAGATTCCACTGAAAACGAACTTATGAATGTGTGGAATATAATAGATAAATGTCAAATTAAACTCAACTCTTGGTTATTGCGAGATATAAGTTTATTAGGTAGAATATTTTTTACTAAGATAAACTTTGGCTACATCTGGAAAAAGAAGACCCATTATATGAAAAAAGTCGAGATGATAAAACAATACAAAGAGGGAGGTTTACAAGCTAGTGATTTTGATTCTACAAATGGGACCCTTAAAATTAACCATAATTTCACACCACATAATACACCACTATGGAATAATAGATACATTACAGCAGTGTTCGAACTATACCGTGGACTTTGGGGGAGCCCACTTGTTTGTTTTAAACCGCATAAACACATTTCATTACACCAAATACACAAAATAATGTTCTTTTTAGCAACATCATATGACCCCTTTAAATATCCTAACATGAAACAATATCCTTGGTTTAAACCAAATAATGTAGTAAAGTCAAGAATAGATTTTTGGTTAATTTCAGTTTCAATTATTCATTTTGTCAGTAATTGCTGTATAGCAATCCTCTTACAGATCATACTGTTATTACATTTATTTTTAAACCTCCTGGTGTTAGCCGACAAAATAAAGGGTATTGGAAATTCAAGTCATTTAATGAGGGTATTAAGGCCGTAGCCTCTAATGTAATGTCTGATGAATCAATAGTGTCCTATATCTCCAAATGGGAATTTCTTAAATTTAAAATTAGGGAATATTCAATTCATTTTGGTAAAACACTAAATAGAAGTAACAGATTATCTGAATTTAATATTATTAAAGAAATAAATGTCTATTATAATAAAACATCACCTACTGATAATGAAAAACAGAAACTACAAAGTCTTCAAAACAAACTCGATGAAATCTATCTTTGTAAAGCAGAAGGGGCTTTTATCAGGTCTAGGGCTAAATGGATTGAGGAGGGGGAAAGGAGTACTTCATATTTCTGTCGGTTAGAAAAAAGAAGGCAAGAAAGACTTTCAGTTAAAGCTTTATTGATCCAGGGCCAGGTAATTACTGATCAAGCTTCAATCACTAAGGAAGTTGTTGATCCAGGGCCCGGTAATTACTGATCAAGCTTCAATCACTAAGGAAGTTGTTTCTTTTTACAGCAACCTATATTCCTCAACCGTATCTCTGGACGATACAACATCCTTTTTGGACCTTATTAAAGATTTTATTCCACATATAGATGATGATTTTGTAGCACTGTGTGATGCAGATATTACATCTGATGAATTGGATAAAGCAGTAGGTAGCTTATCTTTAGACAAATCTCCAGGGTGTGACGACCTTACTGCAAACTTTTAGAAACACTTTAGGAGCATACTAAAATAACCTTTTATGCTTATGTTAAAAGAAGCAACAGAAAATATGACATGAAGCAAGGTATAATAACTTGAATCCCTAAACCCGATAAAGACCCCAAAATGTTAGATAACTTTAGACCAATTACATTATTAAACACTGATTATAAAATTGTAACCCTTATATATATGCTAATAGATTAAAAATGTTTTTACACAAAATTATAAGCGAATCTCAATCTGGCTTTATAAAGGGAAGATCTATACACAATAATATTCAGTCAGTGTTTGAACTTTTAGATTACAGACAATCTAATAGAAGACGATGGTTTTATTCTCTTCATTGACTTTTATAAGGCATTTGATTCAATTGAACATCCCTTTATTTTTGATTGTTTAAGGTTGTTTGGTTTTGGAGATAAATTTCGAAACATTATAAAATCTCTATGAAAATTCTAATAGTTCTGTTTCCTTTCCAGGAGGTACATCACCCAGATTTTCCATCGATCGTGGTATAAAGCAGGGTTGTCCTATTTCCCCATTTCTTTTTATTATAACCACAGAACTGCTTCCCATCTTTATCAAAAACTCAACAATAGCCCCATTAGAGGTACTTGGCCAGACAGTAATCATCAGTCAATTTGCAGATGATACTGCCTTTTTTATGAAGCAATTATCAGAAGTCCCCAAAATACTACAATCTATTCACATTTTTTCACAAGTGTGAATTAATGCCAATCCATCAATGTCAATTAACTGAGGCTTATAACATCCCTATAAAATCTAAAGTTAAATATTTAGGTATGCTTATCTCAAAAGATTCCACTGAAAACGAACTTATGAATGTGTGGAATATAATAGATAAATGTCAAATTAAACTCAACTCTTGGTTATTGCGAGATATAAGTTTATTAGGTAGAATATTTTTTACTAAGATAAACTTTGGCTACATCTGGAAAAAGAAGACCCATTATATGAAAAAAGTCGAGATGATAAAACAATACAAAGAGGGAGGTTTACAAGCTAGTGATTTTGATTCTACAAATGGGACCCTTAAAATTAACCATAATTTCACACCACATAATACACCACTATGGAATAATAGATACATTACAGCAGTGTTCGAACTATACCGTGGACTTTGGGGGAGCCCACTTGTTTGTTTGTTTTATAACAAGGGAAGGGGGGGGGTTCGTGCGCTTGCCTCAAAAGAGGACTTACAATGACAGTTCCCACCTTTGCGCCATTAAGCTCCTGAAGCTTCATTAAAGGGGTGAGCTTTCTGTAAGACAGCCTTTCCTTAGCCACCATATAGGCGGACCTGAATGATGTTGCGGTCTCCTCTATTAATTTGGAATTCACCTCAATTACTTTATTTGGCAGAATCGCCTTTTGCTTAGTCAATGCCACTTCAATGGCCCTCTTGTGTGCAATGCTGTCCCTATGTTTATATA
>NW_015628322.1:79796-82052 GCF_001515625.1 Sinocyclocheilus rhinocerous
ACAAGTGTGAATTAATGCCAATCCATCAATGTCAATTAACTGAGGCTTATAACATCCCTATAAAAATTAAATTAAATTAAATATTTAGGTATGCTTATCTCAAAAGATTCCACTGAAAACGAACTTATGAATGTGTGGAATATAATAGATAAATGTCAAATTAAACTCAACTCTTGGTTATTGCGAGATATAAGTTTATTAGGTAGAATATTTTTGACTAAGATGGAAAGCATTTCACGATTAATCTATCCTGCATACACAATTTCTATTTCAAATAGAGCTGTTAAAAAAAATCAATCAGATTAACTTTGGTTACATCTGGAAAAAGAAGACCCATTATATGAAAAAAGTAGAGATGATTTTACAAGTTCCTGATTACAAACTACTGTTTACAATCTATTGATTTTGATTCTATAAATGGGACCCTTAAAATTAATTGGTTGAAATCCCTTTTAAACAATAACAGTTTTTGGTTTCATATTCCCAGAGAGTTATTCAAGAAATGAGGAGGAATAGAGTTTCTACTAAGATGTGATTTCACTGCTCAACGTCTCCCAGTTTCACCAACAGGTCTTGTTATACTGGAAGATTTTATATAACCATAATTTCACACCACACAATACACCACTATGGAATAATAGATACATTACAGTTAGAAACAAATCATTGTATGACAAGGATTGGATGGAGAAAGGTATTTGGTCAGTGTCCCATTTAATGGAGAATAGTGGTATTATATCATATGAGAATTTCAGTGTTAAATATTTAAGTTGCAATCGGGCTAAATTGGAATCTGTTATTAAAGCTATCCCTAACTCTGTTATTTGTCTAATCAAAGAAACTCTCTTTTATTCGAACCCCATGACCTTGTTTACCTCCACTGTTAATTGAAGGCTGTGAATTTAAAGGTTAACTTTCAAACAAAATTATTAGAAATATGTTTAACAACATTTCTTATCCTATTGTAGTCTACAGAAATTCAATTTCTTATAACTTCCAAAAAGATACCATTCATATTCTTAGAAATAAATACATAAAATTTCCTTTAAATTTTAAATGGGATATATCCATCCAGTGAGTACTTAAGACTTAGAATATACATTTATTAGAATCAAATCCAAATATGTGATGACATTGAAACCACGGATAATCTGTTTTTTCATTGCAAGTATGGCTGCGTTTACACTGGCACAAAAAATCCGATCTTTCGCTCACATCTGACACAGATCGGAATTTGTTGCACACGTGTAAACACAAAAACCAGCACGAGATCCGATTTTTTTGCATCCGATCTGAGCAACTTCCAAATGTGGATTTTAATCGGATACACATCTGATATCTGGACATCCGACCTACGTCTAAACACACATATCCGATTCTCCACAGAACTCCCAATGCGAGGGCGACACGTTTGCTCATAAAGATTTTTAATGCCGGCGTGCTGTATGCGCTCGCATTTTATTATGATGGAAACTTTTTATAGGTAAGAAATTGCACATTCAGGAGCTGGTTTTCCCCACCCCGAGAATTTTGAAAATACAACAGCTAAAAGCTACATCTATTTCTCAGCAATGAGGTGATAACTTAGCAGTTTTTGTAATTAAACCGACAAGCTTGTTTGCAATGCTGCACAATCGCTCGCTCGCACGTGCATGCGTTCGTTCATTCTCTCTCTCTCTCCTTAATTCAAATTCATTTCAATAAATATCATCTTTATTTCACTAAAGAATTCTACCTCTAACGAGCTGTAGATAAAATAGTCTAACAAATTAAAATTACCGTTATTTTCCGGTCTTTATCCGTTCAGTCAGATTTTGTGCTGCAAAACATCCATGACAGCCGTTGTCCATGCTGGCAAATAATAATGGCCATTCGACGTGAATTATATAAATAATTTTAATAGCACGGCCATTTAAAACCCGAGGGTCTACCATGTGGACTTTCATTAGGTCAGGTTTTTTAAATTTAAATTAAATAAAAAATTAAATTTATGCATTTAGCAGACACTTTTATCCAAAGCGACCTTGAGATAAGTGACTGTGGGAAAAAAATCTGATAACAGTGACTGATTGAACTGAACTGTGACTTACTTTCAAACAATTACTTTGAAGGAAAATAAGGTTATTTTTATACAGTGAATTTAGTGTTACTGTAAACCAGTAATAATTGAGGAATTGAAGAGTTCTATTTCCCATTACATTGAACAAATGTGATTTATTTGTTACTTAATTGTCTTATTGTTGATATAACTATAGT
>NW_015628322.1:82284-84290 GCF_001515625.1 Sinocyclocheilus rhinocerous
CAAAATGAGCAGAGGGCAAACGTGGAGCAACGATGAGGTAAAATGCCTTTTATGAGCTCCTTGTGAGTTTGCAGGTGGTGAAAATATAATTATATGCACACGCAAGAATGAGCACGCTTAGTCCAGCAGACGGCATTAGGTGTGTTCGACTTAAAGCGGCGCTGAGCAGACCGATCAGTTAATGAGTGCTTTGATATCATACACCCGCAGCGTTGCTTTAAGTCGACGCACCTTTAGTTTGGGGTGTCCGGTGAGTTCCGTCACGATATATACGTCATTCAAGCCGACCAATCAGGTTGTGAATGTATCACTATGCCTTTAGGTTCGCTGTCAGAAATGCCAATGTGAACGCTCAGCGAACCAGGACCAAATATATCGTTTTCTTTTTGGTCCGGACCAAATGAACCAATCGAACTGAACTACAAGTGTGAACACGCCCTGAAATATTTCTAAATACCCGAGTATACTGCTCCTCCGGCAGTATCCCTTTCCCTCCCCCAAGGTATAGATTACTAGTCTACTTCAACTTGAGCATCATTTTCTTACACCTGTGATGTTAATGTGCATATTTGTTTGGATGACCAAGCTTTTTATGGTCTTCTATTTATTTATTTGTTTAACTGTTAATTTTAAAATCATTAGGTTGTCATATTATTCAATACCCATTTTTGGTGGTTGGTTTTTACTTTCAGAGTTGCTGTTTATTTGTGTAGAATAAGTACATATACATGTCATAATTCGTTCTATCATTCTTCAATCATTCTATATCTGTAATTGTATGGTGTAACCTACTGAGGTGGAGAAAATCAAAATAAAGTGAGGAAAAAAGAAAAGAAAAGAAAAAGACTTTGGCAGCTATGTGACGTCATCGAACGTTCTAAATCCCACATGTGGGACCGTACCGCTCAAAGGGTTAAATGATAAGCTGTTTCCTCTAAAAAGCTGTTTATTCAGCGTAGTGAAGCCTCTCCTCCATTGACATCCATTCAAAAAAAGGCCTCTGGTCTCCATGATAGCCGTTATGCTTTTTTGGCTAAAGGTTGCAGGCTTGCCTTCTACTGGCAAGCCTGCATAATATAACATGAGAATTAATAAACTAATTACAAAATGGAACTAGTAAAAAAAAAAAAAAAGTCAAATTAATTCTAAATTTCCTCCACCAACAGCTCAATGCAATAAGGGTGTAATTTTTGATGATATAGGCCACCATCGTTTCAAATGGTGGAGTGTCGTCATCCACTTGAGCAATTAAGGCTCTCACCATTGGTCAGTGCGCTTATGGTGGTCGTTATATCATAATCTTTTTTTTTTGACAGGACAGTGGAGATCTGCCAGGAAGTGAGTGTGAGAGCGAGAGGAGGAGGGGATCAGGAAAGGTCCACAAGGCAGGATTCAAACTCACCCAAAGCGCAACTGGGCCATATGTCGGTGCGCTGCCCACGAGGCTATTGGAACTGACAATATTATAATTATTTATTATATTATTATAGCAGTATTTAAAGTAGTTTGCTGTGGGTGCTGTAAATCACAAACAGAATGCCAGAGATGCTGCTCATGGACATCAACAGCCAATTAAACCACTGCACACAAACACACTTTCAACTGTTTTGTACCAATTTGTGTATACTTTATTATTATCAAATAATCAGCAACAAAATAACAAATTATAAAATTACAAAAGAAAATCATGAGGAACAGAGTAACCAGTTTATCTTATGGTAGTTGTGTATGTGAAATCATATATTTATTTAGTCATTTATTAGACGCTTTTATCCAAAGCGACTTACAAATGAGGACAACAGAAGCAATCAATTGTAGTATTAAAACAACTAAAAACAGATCCAAAACTAAAAGCTAAAACTTTATAAATACTACTTATACATACATTAAAAATAAAGAAATTAAATAAAAATGACAAATGCATACAACAAAATTGCAAAACTTAACATTTAAATGAAAAAAAAAATTTAATTCAATAAAAATGACAAATGCATACAACAAAATTT
>NW_015628322.1:84348-88030 GCF_001515625.1 Sinocyclocheilus rhinocerous
AAAAAACTGAAGTTGAGGTTTGCATGAAGCTGGGTGACAGCATGCTCAGGAGACTACAGGCTGTCATTAAGGCTAAGGGTTGCCCGACTAAGTATTGCTAGTTGTGTAAATACTGTCATACTAACGGCTGTCTGAATTATTTTGGTTGATTGTAATCTATTACATACCTTTCTATCGAATTTATCTTACATTATCAAGCTGAATTTGTTCTGACACAGTGTAACTCTGAGTTCTTGTCATATTTTATTACCATTTTCTAAACTATAGCGAATAAACTGTGATAATGTGAGAAATGTTGAAGGTGTCTGAATAAATTTTGGTTTGACTGTATCTATTTGATAAATGAAGTTAACCAACTAACATTATACATACTCTTTTGGTTTTTATGCCCAATATTTTTAAAATGTACAAATGCAATAAAAATATTGGTATCGGTACTCGGTATTGGCAAGTACCAAAAATAAAAGTATCTGTATCGGGCGAGTACTGGAAAAAGTGGTATCGGTGCATCCCTATTCAATATACAGTATATATTATTTCATTTCCATTTAGTTTGTTGAAGTATTAAAATAACTCAAATTAAATAAAACTAAAAACTTCATAAAAGGCCTATACAGACATAATAAATTCAGACATAATTTAACTAAAATTAAAATAAATAAATAATACAAATCAAACGACGGTAGTTTTTCAGTAATTCTAAAAAATAACACTGCCAAACTTACATGCTAAAAAACAACAACTTACTTACACACAGTAAGAAATGGTTATAAAAACTGAAACAGAAGTGAAACAAGTAACAGGAAAGAGGAGAAATAAAAAGCGATACTTATTTCATGATACTTATAAATCATGTTTATGAAACTGAAGAAATAACAATTTTAAACTGAATAACTGTAGAAATTGTTAGAAATATTAGATTAAAAAAATACAATATCAATATATCAAACTATTTACAAATAAATATTATACATGTATTAATAAGAAATATTAGCAGATGTAACAATTGTAGTTATTTTAAATGAACAATTTAAAAATATATACGCAAAACTCAAATAACATATATGTATATTCTGAAATGGAAGAGCAAACAATAACAGAAAAAAGAAACTTCCACACAACTGACAACTCAAATTTCATCAACATAATTTATTTTGTGAATTTTTCTGTGGTTGTGTGTAACTTCCAAATGAAGCGGAAGCAGCTCGGGAGGTGCTGTGAATTCGCTGAAGTCCTCGGTGAGCAAGCAGACTTCACCATTGGCTTCAGACGAGCCGATGACCACGATGTCCTCCACCACTGGTCCTTGCTCCAAGACCTTGCAAAGAGCAAAAAAGGAAAAAAAAAACAAAAAAAACATTTAGTGATAATCACATTAAGTGACAATGAATCTTTAATGCTTTTGCTTTATTTTGTTATTACAATATTTATTTGTACACATGAATCTATGAAAGGCTGTGCTATATTGTGAATATTGTCATGTCTGAAGGTTGTTGCTAGGCACAATGCAGCCTTGGGTGTGTTATTAATTCTGTGAAATAGTTACCACACGATAATTTAGGAGTAACAGAATGTTTATATGCAACAAAAATAACAACAATCAAACACAACCGAAAAATCTTGCCAAAGCCTTCCAGATTTCTTGAAACTTACCGACAGGCGTGTTTGATTATGCTTCAGGGCTCTAATGTGTCTGCTGCATGCCTCTACAGTTGTGTGGTCTGTTGAATGGAACTTGGTGGCCTTGACGTTTCCTCTGAGGTGACGGATGTTAATTTTGTCATTTATTTGGAGCTTGGTCAAGGCCTGGTCACGCCACAAGGACACCTCGAGGATTTTGGAGCCGCTTTTGAGCCCCACATCCAGGGCGTCCAGGATTTTATAATTGGGGGGGCAAGAGTAGAATGAGGGGTGGCAACTAGGCTTGCCAAGTAAAACCGGTTATGAGGGACAAGTATGAAATTTTACATAAATAAAACGAGCCTTATTTGTATTTGTTGTTATTTATTTATTTTTTAATGTAGGCCTATATTATATTTTTTAAACATATACTATGGAGCTTTTATCACTCTCAATGCAATGCACAAAGTGAGCAGAATCCACAATTTTCCTATTTAATGACTGTATGGAGTTGTTTTTTGTTTAGTTTTTTGACAAAAAAAAGCAGTCCACAAATAAAATGACTTGTTTACTAAATTTGAACACAAGGTGTCTATGGTGTACAAATTCATTTTTTGTTTAGGTATACAGATTTGACAGATATTACTTAAAAAGTAAGATAAGGAATCAATAACATGCTGATCACAAAAAAATAATAATAATTAAACAATGCCTTTTTGGAAAAATTCCAGGAAATACTGAGCCGTAAAAGAAATACATGAAGTCTGTAAGATAAAAACACAATGCCACAATGCAGTAGATATATACAATTGTAACTGAACATTACGAACCTAGTTACATAAGTCACACAAATAGTCAAACATGGAAATCAGCAGCTGTTCACTCACTCTCTATACAGTAAATCAGAAGAGCTGAATTCGGGGGTTACCATGCTGTACAGAAAACCGTTTTATGAAAGCATCCATGTCTAGAGCTTTTGAACGCTCAGACTCAATACTAAGTACTGCTAAATTACTTAGTCTACTGTCTGACATAGTGGAGCGCAAGTGAGTTTTTACAAGTTTCAGTGTAGAGAAACTGCGCTCACATGAGGCACTACTCACCGGTAGCACAACAGCTATTTTTGTCAGACGGAAAAGCTCAAAGAAGACTTCTTTAAAAGGTTCAAGGAACCTAGTGAATTCCATCAAAGTAACAGGAACCTTCTGTCCATCTGACTTTTTCCTGCTTAAAATTCGTCTGGTCTGATGTAGCTCATGTTTTAGGTCCTCCATATCTGCATCATATGCTTTGGCTAAGAGGACTATGCTTTCTTCATCCAGGAAGTTGCTACTTGAGGGGTTAAGTGCTTGGATCCCTTTCATGATCCCACAGTTTAATTTTGTGAAACGCCGCTCTATTTCTCCAATCATACAGTCAATGATTGGGTAGTAAACATGCAATTTAAAGGTTTCCTTACTGTCCATCTTCACATCCTGTCCAACCGTAGATGTTACGACAACAACCCTGCAGTGTTCTAGATAGCTGTTTTTTTCGCTTATGGAGGAGTGGCATGTCTGAAGAAATACCGCAATTGTCACATGTCTGCATAATTTCATCCCAGAGACTGTTGAAGTAAGTCTCACTACGGTACTCTTCAAAGGTTTGTTTTAGAGCTCCAATGAGATCAACTGCTTTTGACAGATCTAACTTAGGAGACTGAAGCATGTCTGATAAAAATGTTGTGCTACCAAGAACCTTCTTAAAGACTGACAAAAGCCCAGTGAAATTCAAATCAATCTGACCAAGTAACCCCCTCGCTTCTACAGCCCTATCAGGATGACTTTCCTCTGAAATGTCCTCAAGCACTCTCTTGACAGCTGACAATCGATCCATTAAGTTTCGACAAGTTATGTATCTGCATGCCCACCTGGTATCACTCAACCTCTGGAGCTCTCTTGGTGCACCCTCAAACATCTCACTCTGCACTTTAAGCCATTTGTGGTGAACATATGAACTGGAAAAGAAAACATACAGCCTCTCAAGTAAGGAAAAAAAACGTGCCGCATCTGGAACTGACTTC
>NW_015628322.1:89416-92180 GCF_001515625.1 Sinocyclocheilus rhinocerous
GTAGATGTTACGACACAACCCTGCAGTGTTCTAGATAGCTGTTTTTTTCGCTTATGGAGTGGCATGTCTGAAGAAATACCGCAGTTGTCACATGTCTGCATAATCTCATCCCAGAGACTGTTGAAGTAAGTCTCACTACGGTACTCTTCAAAGGTTTTGTTTTAGAGCTCCAATGAGATCAACTGCTTTTGACAGATCTAACTTAGGAGACTGAAGCATGTCTGATAAAAATGTTGTGCTACCAAGAACCTTCTTAAAGACTGACAAAAGCCCTGTGAAATTCAAATCAATCTGACCAAGTAACCCCCTCGCTTCTACAGCCCTATCAGGATGACTTTCCTCTGAAATGTCCTCAAGCACTCTCTTGACAGCTGACAATCGATCCATTAAGTTTCGACAAGTTATGTATCTGCATGCCCACCTGGTATCACTCAACCTCTGGAGCTCTCTTGGTGCACCCTCAAACATCTCACTCTGCACTTTAAGCCATTTGTGGTGAACATATGAACTGGAAAAGAAAACATACTGCCTCTCAAGTAAGGAAAAAAAACGTGCCGCATCTGGAACTGACTTCACACAGTCCACAAGAACAAGGTTTAAACAATGGCCACTACAATGTACATAGAATGCATGTTTGGCTACCTCTCTAATTCTTGTTTGTACTCCAGTGTTCTGACCACTCATTACAGAGGCACCATCGTACCCTTGTCCAACAAGGTTTTTCCTGTAATCCAATCCACATTTCTCTAAGATCCCAACTATTACATTTGTTAACCCTGCAGCATTTAATTTCCCCGCTTCTTGGAATTCCAAAAAACTTTCATGCACCATTCCATTATAATAGTACCTCAGCACAAAGGAAATCTGTTCTTTTTTTTTCTCGGATCCTTTGTCTCATCTGCTATAACAGCAGATTGCTCACTCTTCTTTACCTCCTCAAAAATTTCATCACGCACCATTCCGGCTAAACATTCCAGGACTTCATTTTGAATTGTATTGCTTGTGTATTTAGCATTTTTTGCACGATGTGTCAACTGTTTGTTCACATTTGCATCATGTTTACCAATTAGATGTAAAATCTCTAAAAAATTCCCTCTGTTTGATGATGCTGCTGATTCATCGTGGGCTCGCTGGGCAATGTTCTGTGTAGCTGTCAGGAGGAGAACTTCAGCTAAAGTTTTCACAAAATTCTGATTTTCAGTAACCTTTTTTTTATGGTCATGATCCATCAGAGCAAACTGATGTTGTTTTTGTTTTGTTCTCAAGCCAGGCAGTCATTGCATTAATATGGACATCTGACTTTGCATGCAAACTGAATCCACTGTCTTTAAATGTGGCTTTCTTCCAGTTTGAGTATCCATTTACAGATGTGAACACACTACTAGCAGCATTAGGGAGTGAGAAGTGTCTGCAAGCGAAGCAGTATGCAGCATCCTTGGATTGTGAATACTCCAGCCATGTGTATGCCTTGTACCACTCACTGTGAAAACTTCTCTTTGCAGCTGCTTGAATACTTTTAGGGAATGTCTGCAAGTTTGGCTGGGTGGGTCCCTCACTTCTGAGGGACCCACCCAGGATATATCTTAGATATATCCAGGATATATCTAAGAATGAGATATATTGTTTTTTAATTCACAACACAATAGCTTAAAATTACTGTACACTCATTACACAGTTACTTGATTCCTCTACAATAGGCATATCTCTGCTTCTGAAGGGCTACAAACAGATCTAGCTGCACTTTGCATGTAATCCATAGCAACTTCATTATCTGCTTCTAGTGTATCTGATTAGGACTGAAGCTAAACTCTGTCTGAACCCTAAATGAGTAAATGACAGCATTTTCATGTTTAGGTTTAGCATCCCTTTAAATATGACCTAACCAAAATAAAGAATCATGACAATGTTGCTGACAGTGAGCATACCATCAGGTCCTACTGGGCATGCAAAAGGTGTTTCTGTTTGCCTAATGCTGCCTTCTGCCTCTCTGTTTTGCTCTTCCTCTTCTTCTGTGCCACCTTCTTCTTCCAGTATATCCTTCTCTCCCTCCACTGTGTCTTCCTGTCTCTCAGTTGCATCTTTATCTCCTGCCTCTGCTTTTTGCTCCTGTTCTCCTGCTTCCTCTCTATTTTTTTTAAACAAAAAATAGCTGTCTATGTCGCCCTTCCTCTTCTTCATTTGGGCCTTCTGTCACACAACATAGGAAACAGTGACACAAAAACACATTAATGATGTCTATTACATCAAAAAACAAGATAAAGATTCATAACACAGGGCTCAGCATTAAGCCGGCACTTGTCTAAGTATTATTCACTTGTCAAAGCAAAAAAAAATGTTACTTGTACAATATCAGTGTTCTATTAGGGCTTACTTTTTCTTTTAATTTGCATTTTGTGATATTTACCATGTTAAATTGATTTCTAGTACATTTTTTACTTTTATTAAGGGCATTTTGTCTTAACCCTATTAAATGTAGGCTTATGTGTCATCTTTCACATCAGATTCTTACATTTTATCAATAAATTAAGTAGTAATAATAGGGCACTGGAGGGTTGTGTAGCGTCTGGACCACTCAAACACACAATATATATTTTGTTTTTATATTTAACAAATACTCTGTAACCCCCCTCAGTTAACAAGCCATATGAGGACCTGTTGTGTGTCTCTCGAACACGGCAACAGTTGCAACAGTTCTTTGTTTAGAACTATTTTCGTTGGATAAATAGAGCCTAAACAGTCACTATTGTTTCTAAAGTTTCTAAAA
>NW_015628322.1:93683-98096 GCF_001515625.1 Sinocyclocheilus rhinocerous
CAGGCAGTCATTGCATTAATATGGACATCTGACTTTGCATGCAAACTGAATCCACTGTCTTTAAATGTGGCTTTCTTCCAGTTTGAGTATCCATTTACAGATGTGAACACACTACTAGCAGCATTAGGGAGTGAGAAGTGTCTGCAAGCGAAGCAGTATGCAGCATCCTTGGATTGTGAATACTCCAGCCATGTGTATGCCTTGTACCACTCACTGTGAAAACTTATCTTTGCAGCTCCTTGAATACTTTTAGGGAATGTCTGCAAGTTTGGCTGGGTGGGTCCCTCACTTCTGAGGGACCCACCCAGGATATATCTTAGATATATCCAGGATATATCTAAGAATGAGATATATTGTTTTTTAATTCATAACACAATAGCTTAAAATTACTGTACACTCATTACACAGTTACTTGATTCCTCTACAATAGGGATATCTCTGCTTCTGAAGGGCTACAAACAGATCTAGCTGCACTTTGCATGTAATCCATAGCAACTTCATTATCTGCTTCTAGTGTATCTGATTAGGACTGAAGCTAAACTCTGTCTGAACCCTAAATGAGTAAATGACAGCATTTTCATGTTTAGGTTTAGCATCCCTTTAAATATGACCTAACCAAAATAAAGAATCATGACAATGTTGCTGACAGTGGGCATACCATCAGGTCCTACTGGGCATGCAAAAGGTGTTTCTGTTTGCCTAATGCTGCCTTCTGCCTCTCTGTTTTGCTCTTCCTCTTCTTCTGTGCCACCTTCTTCTTCCAGTATATCCTTCTCTCCCTCCACTGTGTCTTCCTGTCTCTCAGTTGCATCTTTATCTCCTGCCTCTGCTTTTTGCTCCTGTTCTCCTGCTTCCTCTCTATTTTTTTTTTAAACAAAAAATAGCTGTCTATGTCGCCCTTCCTCTTCTTCATTTGGGCCTTCTGTCACACAACATAGGAAACAGTGACACAAAAACACATTAATGATGTCTATTACATCAAAAAACAAGATAAAGATTCATAACACAGGGCTCAGCATTAAGCCGGCACTTGTCTAAGTATTATTCACTTGTCAAAGCAAAAAAAAATGTTACTTGTACAATATCAGTGTTCTATTAGGGCTTACTTTTTCTTTTAATTTGCATTTTGTGATATTTACCATGTTAAATTGATTTCTAGTACATTTTTTACTTTTATTAAGGGCATTTTGTCTTAACCCTATTAAATGTAGGCTTATGTGTCATCTTTCACATCAGATTCTTACATTTTATCAATAAATTAAGTAGTAATAATAGGGCACTGGAGGGTTGTTAACATTCAAATGTAATCAGTATCGACAAAATGCAATACTTTTAAATATGAAACCAAATCACCAGTAGGTGGCGCAAGTCACTGGCTCAATAATTGACTCGTTCGATTAATTAAAAAAAGCTGAATCATTCAAGATTAAGAACGAAACACTGTTGTGTGTTTCTTGAACACGGCAACAGTTCGCCGGTGGCTTTGTTTGGAACTATTTTCGTTGGATAAATAGAGCCTAAACAGTCACTATTGTTTCTAAAAATGTAGGCTAAGTCAAATAATATTAACTAAATGTCACACTTGCAATCATCCTGATCATCACTCTTGGTCGCCTGATGTTGTTGCTTATATCATATTATAAATATTTTTTTTTTTCGCAGTATATATGCTTTTGTAACCTGTGAGTTTCTTTGTGTGTGTTGTTGTGCTCATTTGTTTGATGTCTCCGCGAGTCTTTCACACACTGCGAGCCTCAGTTGGAGCAACGGTGTTACTGTCAATACTTTGTCCATTAACTGTTGCCATTTACACTACTGTGTGTATGAATGTAATAACTTGCCCCTTCAGAAAATATGTACAGTACATAATCTGCATAATGTGTACATTCTTACATAGACTTGCACATTGTGGCCAAACGCTAGCACGCAATAGGCTATTAAAGAGTAATGAGCGAGCTAGCTAGTTTATTGAAAATATAAATTATAAATAAAATATATATAAATAACATGAAAATATAAATAAATAACCACCACTCAGGTAATTTATTTAGATCAAAGAGATATAATTGACTTTACCTACTGTGCACCAAAATGAGAATTAATGGAAATTATCGTCTCGGTCACGGTGATGGCAGGTAGTGTTTTTTTTTTTTTTTGGCACCGGAAACAGGTAGTGTTTTTTTTTTTTGGCGCAGGAAAAAGTTAAGGAGTGGGGGAAGGGTGACAACAATAAGCGTATGCCCCAATAAAAATTAGGCCCATTGAGCTCTCCGCTCACGCTGACATTGTATTGTATTAAGTATATATATATATATATATATTGTACACACACACGTTTATCTTAAACATAATGAGTTGATTGGGCTATTTCTGCACATGAATGCAAGATTTTCATCAGGTATTTTATCAGTAATTAGACAGCTACAGACAAACCTATTAAGCAGTCTTCCTCAAGAGGGCGCCTGAGAAATGTTGTGACAATGCTATCGGTGGTGCAGTCGGGACAGAAAAACTAATAAATATTGATACAAATAAACTTTACTGTAATTTAATAGTAATTAAATATTATAAAAACAAACGGCATAGAGCATATATACATATATATTTAAATAATATTTATTCCCAAAACATCTGGGCCGTCAAAGTCCCGCCCATTTCCGGATTCGTCATTTCGCGCCTAGAATTGTAAACAGAAATCGCGCCAACAGCTCATTTAAATAAAACTACTAAAATGCTCTTACTTTGCTATATAAAGGTACTGAGAACTTGTTGAGGATTTGTTGCATGTCTGCTAATATGCTGTTGAACATCTACAACCTAAATTGATAACATATAGATAACACATTACTGACCAAATGTTTAATAGATGCTTACATGTTATAGACATTGTAATGATTGCTACAGAACGTTTAATAGACAATCTACAGATACTACCCTGATGAGAGTAAGTAGATATGCACTTGCAAAGTAACTTATAGTCAACAGACTATCTATAGGGGGACCATCAAAATAAAGTGTTACCGGGATTTGACTATGAAAAGGGATTTGATTATGTTTGAGTTATTCAAATCAAATCAAGATGTGTATTAACCAATCAGATTTGTTGTTGCCAATTACAACGTGTAATTTTAATGTTACCTTGAGAGACGTAATTTCAGTTAGACACACGAAGCACAGTGTGAATTTGAGCATGTCGCAAAAGAGAATTTCTGAGTTTTTCAAAAACCCTAAAAATATTAAAGTTTCAAGGACGAGCGTGAATGATTCAATTACCACCAACTCCGTGTCCAGCTCCACCACCGGTGGCCCCATCAACGTTGGTCCTGTTGTCCAATCTGCTTACGTCGTCCCTTCTTCAGCTAAACCCGCCTCAGCGGTTACAGTGAAGCCAAAATCTTCATAAGGTTAGATGCTGACTGTTTTTTCGCATATGACACCGTGTGCTTGTTGTTAACTCCTGTCACTGCCATGCAGAATATTTGTATAATATTTATTAGTCTTTCTGGTTGTTATTTGTGACATAATCTTAAAAACAGCAGAGGGGTTTGCAGAATGTGGCCCATTCCTTTAAGTCTGCTTTAGTAGTTGGCCTGGTTTAGCCTGTCAGCCGTTGCTGTATCTGTCACTTGCATTGAACCGGTTGTAGAGTAAAACTTTAGTGTTCTTGTAGTCCATCTGCTCTCATCTCTCTCTGGTGGACTGTTTACCAAAGTTGGTAGAAATTTGGGGTGTTAATGAGGTATTGTGTACTTTATTCGAGAACAATGAAATGGTGTTTACTTTTTAAACGTGCACTGTTAGACATTTCAAAGGGTTTTTACATTAACTTACAGTGTTGCCAGTAAATTACTGTAATTAAGATTTACAGTAGCAAACTGTATTTGGTTTACAGTTGCAAACTACTTTTTTACAGTAAATTACTGTAAAAAATCCAATTAATCAGTATACTACTGTAATTAATTCATTTGAATATATTTCATTAGATTTTATAATTTTTATATAGAATTAATTTTATTTGTACCCTACATAGGTACTACTGGCATTCAATTAAAACAAAGAATTTGATATTTTGTAATTATTGTCTATTTAAAACATTGCATGTATAACACTTATAAATACAGACTTCCAATGCTGGAACAGTGCATCTTCATTTCTCCTGTCTTAGGACATTCTGCAGTGCATTATATGTTGTATCATCCGGATTTATCCTAACAAAGAATCTTTAGGCAATAGAAACATAATGGGGAAAAAAGATAAGCAGCCAAAGAATACATAGCCATCTGCAAAACCCAGGTGCTGCTCCAAAACGTGGCCACCACCTTTGCTCACCATCCACTTTGTTAGTGACAGAAATGTCTTCTTTGAAAAACAAGTAGAAATGGCACACTTTTAAAAGGCAAACCCCATATAGAA
>NW_015628322.1:98311-103766 GCF_001515625.1 Sinocyclocheilus rhinocerous
AAAAAATGCAGTAAATCTTAAATTCCATTAAAAACTATAACAAACAAATTCTAAAACTAGAAAGGCAGCTAGCCATAAAACTTGTTTAACCTAGCTAACATACAATTTTATTTTCTCAGTAGGCTACTGGCCAACATTAACTACTAACACCTGAACAAAATTTCACATTAGTTAACTTAAAATTACTTTTAACTTATCTTGTATTAACATTAATTCGGTAATTCAATAAGCTGACAAAAGTCAAAAGCGCAGTTTACCATAGTAAAGTTTGTTACCGCTATGTTGACGGGTAAATGTTACTAGGTTAAACTGGTGTGCAAAAATGTTGACACAAACACACAGACAAACGTACATATATTTTGGCACGGCGCGACTCAACAAAAGACAATATAGAACCGTATACCGTATGGAACAGTAAAGTGATGCCGCGGTATATTTCTGACGTACAGATGTACTCCAAACGCTGGCGCTGTTTCTGACACGAAGGACAAACGGATTTTCCAATCATTACAAGCGATGTAACTTCCAGTGTAGTCAGTCCCAAGCTGTTGTGGCGAATATTCGGGAAAATAAAGCAGCCTCAATAGAATGGCGCCAAAGAGGCCGTTACGGCAAATACAGTAGTATACAGCAATTTTAAAAAATACAACAAGTCACTGTATGTGGGGTTTGACATCACAGAAAATTCCCATGATGCAAAGGGTATTACAGTTATTTACTGTAAAGCGAATTTGCAGTATTATACTGGGTGATATACAGTAAATAACTGTAGAAATTACAGAAATGTCTAACAGTGTAAGCTGGTTAGGTATGTTTTGAAGCTGGGATGCTGGTTTGACCTGGTGCAATTTTAAAAAATACAACAAGTCACTGTATGTGGGGTTTGACATCACAGAAAATTCCCATGATGCAAAGGGTATTACAGTTATTTACTGTAAAGCGAATTTGCAGTATTATACTGGGTGATATACAGTAAATAACTGTAGAAATTACAGAAATGTCTAACAGTGTAAAAAAAGTGTTTTGAATGAGGTGTGAATAATTGTGTAACTTAAGAGAAAATTGTTATAATAAAGATACATTTAAACATTTCTATGGTTGCTCCGATGTTTATAATATTTAGTTTACGTTGGCTATTTTTCTATCTATTTCTATCTGCTCTTCGAAATATTTACGCTTTGCCCATTAATTTAACAGTTGTAAGAATTAAAGTTATCAAAGTTATTAAACTGATGCATACTTGATGCGCGTGTTGCGCACATTCTGCCATGCCACATCATGCACGCAGCATTGCCTATGCTTGCTTTTATGTTTGTGAATGTTATGTTTGTGTTGTGGGATCTGTAGGTTCTGGCTAGGTGATATGTCTTAAAAGTGGAACAGGAAAATCTCATGGATGTACTGAAAAAAAAAACGATTTATATTTTTTGTTTTTTACGCTTAGGCTAATGTATTTCCCGTGTGCAGTCAAATGTACTGGTGTATGTGCTATGCAGTGTTCTCAGCGATTTATTTATTTATTTTTGTTCTCAGCGATATGCTTGTTGTGTTGCGCGTACAGCATCCCCAACCTAAAACATCTTCCCGCGCCCCTGAGTTATGGTAAATTAAAATATCAGTTGTTAAATATTAATTAATAATTTTTTGGACAGTGTTTGATAATTCAGTTTAAATCACTCACATGTTCCACTGTTCCTTCCAGAGTTAAGTAGCCCCCTCTGAAAAGAGGTCCTGCTGATCCCCAGTCACTGAGACAGATGGAGGAATCAGGGCATCTTTGGCCATCTTCTCGGCATCAAAGCTCAGTGAGAGGGGAGCGGTTTAATAGATCGTCGTGTTTGGGCCCATGAACAGACGTTCCTGCCCATACCGTGAGAACATGGTGTAGTTTTTTATGTAGTATGTCACAACCCTCTTCGAAGGCTGCCCTGTCTGAAGACGACTGTGTGACATACACCTGACCACCACTTGACAGTGCATTAAGATATGTTATCTCTTGAGTGCCAGGCCTAATTTCATAGGCCATCTACAAGCTTGAAGTTTAGGGTTTTCGTGTTTTTATGGTTTAGTACACAGTTGACCCTGATGGGACTGGGGCGGCTATATGGAGATGATGCCATTCTGGCGAGGAAAAAAAAAAACATTAAATAAGTTGGATTTTTTTTTTTAACTGAAGAAGATACCAAATGAAGCAGACATAAAAGTATGATAAAAGGGATAGTTCACCCCAACATTTAAATTATTTCATTATATTGTCATTTTTCAAATATCTTCTTTTGTGTTCTGCGTGATCATAAAGAGGAGGAAAGCCGTACAGGTTTTGAACAACATGAGGGGCATAAAATAATTTTCACTTTTGGGTGGATTTTTCCTTTAACAAGATGGTAATTAAGATAAAGAAAAATTTTATGAGGATGATGCAAAATTTATGAAACAAAAAGAACAAAGAACATATAATTTTAATGTAATGCTGCCATTACTTGCAGTACAGTAATGTATAATTATTTCAATAAAGACACCTACCTCAGTCTACAGTTGGTGTAATAGTGCTCATCTGAAAATCTATTGAAAACAGGTATATGATCTTACAGTAGTGAACTCGTACTAAAAATTGTGGACAAAAGAAACAGAGAAAACATGGAATTTTAATGTAGTACTCGGGATGTGATTTTTCCGTATAAATACGGATTTCCGTATTTTCCGACCTCTGAGGGACAACCCGACGCACCGTCGTCATCATCCAACCGGACAATTGGCGCCTTCAGCGTTCTGCCTCATTCAGGACGTCCTTCAGGTAAGTCATATTTAGACATCACACTGACACTCCATAAAATAGACAACAAACATAGGTGGACTGGTACTCAGAACATTTAGTGTCATTTTTAGTAACAATCATTTTCACTTAAGTGGAAAACTGCAACTGGCATGACAGTATAAGATACAAAACGCAGTAAAAAAAATTATATTTCGGAAATTTTGCTGGTCTATGTATCTGTTAAAGCAACATTCTAGACTATTTATAGACTGAAATTGCAAAATTGCATTATTTTTAAGACCAAGATTTATTGGCTTAAAACAGTACAAATGATTTACTTGTTTATAAGTAAAGCTGGAATAAAGTGTCTACTTAAATGTACTAAAACTGCAAATTACTGTTATTATTACATGCGGATTAATGCCGACAGCATTGCTTGATTAAAGGGGTCATATGATGTTGCTAAAAAGAACATTATTTTGTGTATTTGGTGTAATGAAATGTGTTTATGCGGTTTAAAGTTCAAAAAACAGTGTGTGTGTGTGTGTGTAGTAATAGTAATATTGTGTGTTTGATGGTGTTCATGGGTAATCCATTAAAAAAAAAAATATTATTTTTATATATATATTTTTTATAATATATTTTTAATAAGTACACTTACAGCAGTTATTTAATTCCATTTTAATTATACTTAAAATCGTGATTAACGGAACAGAAATAGATTATGGAAAAGAAAAATAATAAAAATACATATTTTTTTGTTAAATGAATCATTCACAATAAGATCAATAATGTGCATTAAGAAAATGGATAGAGTGATTTTTATTTAAATTCTAATTCTGCCTTCTCATTTGCCAACCCAATTCAAAATTAATCAATTAAAGTCAAATTAATGAATTATTTTGGATGGTGCACCACATCAAAAATGGTGCCTTTAGACTCATCGCACCAATTTTGTCACTGAACCCAAGTTGGACTGGTTCTCACGTGTCATGTGACAACTTTCAACTTCGCAAGTCTAAATATATGTGACGGCACATGAGATTTGATATTGAAATCACCATCCACTTAAAGGCCGATATACTCAAGCAAAATTTAAGAACAAACTGATGTAATGTTATTTCAAACAAAATGAGGCCGAAACATAATTTATTTGGAGTTTGTTTCAGGAGCTTGTTTCAATAGAAAGGTGTGGCTCTGATGCTCCGCCTACACTGACATGGAAATCTTCTCCAGTTCATTTCTTCTGTTCAGTCCGTCAAGGTCAGACGCACATGACTAAGTTAAGAATACAATGGAGAGCTGCTTTTTAATAAAACATTTTAAAGTTGTAATTCTAATTGAAAGTGACACTGACGCTGTTTTCATCTTTAATACTGTAAAGCTGCTTGCTTTAAAGGTACTGTATGTAGAATTGACACCGAGTGGTTGAACTAGGTATTGCAGTCCAAATTCAAAATATTGGAGAGGGTTTTTTTCACCCGGTCCCTCCTCCTCAGACTTGACGCACACGCAGGTTGCCAGATTGACGACAACAACAGGAACGAGCGCACCTGACGATGGAAAGCATTGAGCCTTACACTGTAAGTTGATCAGCTAATGTGTACGTTTGCAATATTTGTATTGTTTGCAAATTATAAACCACCTTGTGTGTATTTTTATAAATCTGAATCTGCGTCTCATTTCGGAGGCTGCTGCTGCGTCCTCCGGAGGTCGCATTTGTCGGCCGCATACCCAGTTTTAAACGTAATCAAGTTGACTGTTATTCATTGTGAGGTGTAAAAATTTATTTCTTACTTTGAAATCTAATGGTTAATTTTCTCAAACGAGACTGCCTCAATGAACTATTTCCCGTTCTGACCCCTTTCGTTTGCCAGCTTCCATGACTGAAATGAAATACGCTGTGTTTCCGCCAACTGGCAACCCGGGGTGCCAAAATACAATTGGGTAAACTGTAGGGGTGGAACGGTTCAACTTACGGTTCGGTTTGTATCAGGGTTTTAGAGTCACGGTTTCGGTACGGTTCGGTATGTGCTATGTTTAGGGAAAAACTATACTGTCAAATAAAAATAAAGAAAATAAGTGAAAAAGTGAGTGAAGTGACGTGTGGCCAAGTATGGTGACCCATACTCGGAATTTGTGCTCTGCATTTAACCCATCCAAGTGCACACACACACACCGCGAACACACACCCGGAGCAGTGGGCAGCCATATTGCTGCAGCACCCGGGGAGCAGTTGGGGGTTCGGTGCCTTGCTCAAGGGTCTCACCTCAGTCGTGGTATTGAGGGTGGAAGAGAGCCCTGGCCATTCATTCCCCCCACCGACAAATCCTGCCGGACCTGAGACTCGAACCCACAACCTTCGCGTTACAAGTCAAACTCTCTAACCATTAAGTCATGACTGCCCCCAGCACTATCTAACTATAAGCAACAGCACAAATAAATACAATAAAGATACAAATAAAATAAACAGTGATTTTCAGTTTTTTTTTAGGTAGGTCTAACATTAGTTTTTAGGTACAGAAATTGAATAAATTAATGAAATGTAAAACACCATTGAATAGCTTTTCATCTTTAATATATACAGTGAAATATGCAATCAAGAGCAGTGAGTGAATTCTTTGTTGTTGCTATTTGATTAATATTAAGAAAGTGCTGTCACTTTAAAAGAATGCACTGATCCAGTGCACTGATACAGTA
>NW_015628322.1:104090-104171 GCF_001515625.1 Sinocyclocheilus rhinocerous
TTGCTAATAAAATAACGACAGGCCTTCTAATTAAATAAATAGCTTTTTAGTTTTTCAGGTAGGTCTAACAGGTCTAACAGT
>NW_015628322.1:105782-109436 GCF_001515625.1 Sinocyclocheilus rhinocerous
ATTTTCGGCAGCCGAAATTTCGGTGCATCTCTAATTATTGGCGACATCAGAAATGGATATTATATAATAATGCTTTTTTGAACATTTTAGCAATTTAAAAATATTAAAAAATGATTTTTTTACATGGCACCCCTGCTCTCGACAGACGGCACCCCGGTTGGGAAACACTGTGCTATAGGATACTTACCAAGACGGGCATTCTGACATAATTTTTGTGTGAATTTGTCCATTTAAACACAATACTTCAGAGAGAGCTTAATATTTGCGCGTGTTCTGAGGCGCGGGTTTGCGCGCTTCAGATGAACGCACGCACAAATCTTCTCACTGAGCTCGCGTCCTCTGGCTCTTAAATGTTTAAACTGGCAAAGCTTAAATTAGTTTAGTTTAAACACAGATATCAACGTGTGCTGTTCAGGTCTCACCTGTGCGCGCACGCTATCAGCACCCGTCATATTCCAGCATACGGCATTCGCATTGAACAAGAGTGAATGGTTTGTCCATGTTTTTTTTTCATCGCTGTTGTTGTAATGTACTGGGAAGCCAGAATGCGCATCCATCAACAGAAACATACATTAGCCGAACCCTGTTTGTTTTACGTGTTATTTATAGCAAACCATATTACAGATGCGTCAGATTTAAGTTGAACCGCGTGCCGAACCGTGTGTGGAGAACCGTACGGTTCGATTTTTTTCCGCGAACCGTTCCACCCCTAGTAAACTGGCAGTGGGCGGGTTTCACAAACCAAAACAGAGACCGACATTCCGGCCCGGAACGCACATTTTCAAAGGAGAATAACTGACTGTAGCATTGTTTTTCAGATAAACAAATACGTCAACTTAATATGTTTGCAGATATTTAAGAAACATGCTATGGTATTTTTATGCTTTAGTAGAGTCAAAAACTTACATACAGCACCTTTAAGTTTATACACGTGAAAATTATTGATCAACGTCTCCGACTCGTTCCCTCCGACACAGTTCCTGACATTAGGACTGTTCCAACGTGCTCTGAAGTGAATTTTTATTCTCACATAAGTGTTTACTGATTTTACGGGTAAGCTAACTGAGGTGACATAGTTGTAGTTACTGTACAAATAAATAACCGCGCCGGTGCTCCCGTGGACGGTTTGCTCACGCGCAGGTACTGAAAGTGTGGATAGTCAAACACTCATGTTACAGTGGGCTTTATCATAATATCAAAAGTCATTACTGATTGCTTAATAATATGATAATGTTCTGTAACGGTGCTTTCGGTCATTGATTTAATGATTATTTCAAAACTGTTACATTAGATAAAATATAAATATTTAGGTGCCTTTATTGAGCTTCCATTTATCAAATATTTCTGTAATATAGATGTGATGCTTAAGTCATAATTTGGTGGAATACTTTATTGCTTTTTCTGAATTGTTTAATGTGAGTTTACTTGTATAAGCCACTTTTCGTGTGCAGTTATGCTCAGGAATGTTGTTTCAAGTTGTTGTGTTTACTGATATAGTGCATCAACAATAAAATACATTTCACCAGGAAAAAAATTACCCTTCAGTGTGTGCATTGATAATAAATAATGTAAAGTGAACACACTAATCATTTATTTAAGGTTCACTTTCACAGGTGATTAACATTTATAACTCATTAATAAATGGTTCACAGGTGTCCACTTTACATTAATGTTCACTTTCACAGGTTATTAACGTTTATAACTCATTCATAAATTACTTACATTAAGGTTCAGAGGTAACTGATATTGGAATTAAAATTTTCATTATTGATATTTCATCAATCCATGGTTGTGCTTTTATGATTTTTTCTGCCCCAAAATAAAGTTTGATCATTTCATCTTGATAAACAAAATATATTGGTTTCTAATCATTGCTATGGATAGGCATCATGAACTTTTGCAGCGTATCATGGGTAAGGTACAGAGTAGAATCTGGCAAGAACCATTTTACAAAAAGTGACATCAGTCATGAGATATAAATGAAAGAACCATAAATACAACACCCTTCAGTCTCACTATAAAAGTCTATTTTTGCTGCATCACGAAATAAATCAGGAATCTAGTTTGAGTGAAATAAGTAATAATAAATATATTTATTAAAGGGGTCATAGGATGCTACATGCACTTTTACAAGTTGTTTGAACTGAAATGTGTGTGTACACAACCACCCTATAATGATAAAAATCCACCCTGTGTTTTTTTTTTTATTTGGTTAAATATTTTCCCCTTTCTCAAATCGAGCCGATCTCAGATGCCTGTCTGTGTGACGTCCCCTCCCACTATAGTTTGATTGACAGTAGCGTTTCAGCACAGACTGGACTGGCGTCTTACCT
Source organism: Sinocyclocheilus rhinocerous (assembly GCF_001515625.1). Taxonomy (NCBI): domain Eukaryota; kingdom Metazoa; phylum Chordata; class Actinopteri; order Cypriniformes; family Cyprinidae; genus Sinocyclocheilus; species Sinocyclocheilus rhinocerous. The sequence continues at coordinate 108,116 of NW_015628322.1, forward strand.
TAGACCCGCCCTGAGTGAGCTGTCATCAGTCCGCAATTGTTTCACCGCTGTCTGAAAAGAGCTGTTTTTGACAGGGTAAAAAAGGTGTTTTTTTACACTACCATTGAGAAATTTTAACCAAACTATGTTACAGACTTTTCATTAAGACCCTAAAGAATCATATCAGCTTGTGGAAAATGGGCATCCTATGACCCCTTTAAGCATTTATAACATGCAAGTTAAAAATGGCTCACTATTTGGCAGGTATTGCATTAAAATCACACTTTTTATTCATGAATTGATAACCGCTTATCAATTATTTATAATACATTTGTAAATGAGTTATTAGTCATTTATGAACACCTTTATAAACACTTTATAAAGGGAACCTTAATGTAAAGTGTTACCGATTTTTTTTTTACTTATTTCAAATTACATTACTTTTTCCAATCAGAAACACTCTTCTCAGACCAAATACTGTCAGAATACGTTTTATTATAATGTCATTTCTTTATAATCTTTTAAAAATCATTATTTTCTGAAGGAATTTTTTAACTCATTTCAAATTACACTCATGATTTTTTAAAGATTATGAAGAAATGACATTATAATAAAACATATTCTGATAGGGTTTGGTCTGAGAAGAGTGTTTCTGACTGGAAAAAGTATTTTCTGAAGGAATTTTTTTAAATTACATTACTTTTTCCTGTCAGAAACACTCTTCTCAGACCAAATCCTATTTTATTATATCACAATCTCTGTTGTCAGCCTGTCTTGTCACTGTCATATAGGCCCCTATCACTTTCATTTTATTGGAAGAATAATTTTTTTAATTGTGAAGTTATAACTTTTTACTTTTCTACAAACTATGTTTAAAAGTGACTCGCCTCAGAAAATAGGTGTAGTTGTTGCAGAGTGGTCAAGTGAGAGGGGGTCAGTGGTCTTAAACTTAGCAGCAGATCAGAATCAGCAGATCCAATCAGAAGACATCACCAAGGCACATGAAGACAAGACGGTAAACTTTGGCCAATTATCTCCTTTTTTTGTTCTTTTTCTCTCTCTCCCTGTGTGTGTGTGCACAAAAGAAGTGAGTGTGGGAGAGATGATGTTCATTGCAATGTTTTTTATCGAGTTACAAGAAAAGGTATGAAACGGATTTAATTGCGTACAGTAACTGATTTCATGTGATACGCTGTCATGGCATTCGACTCCTCACACGTGCAGAAGTGGGCAGCCCTAGACTGAGAACCGCCGGAACTGGGTGCGATTTTAGTTCTGCCTTTTTCGAGAACCAAATTAGCTCCTACTCCGGAGCAGGGTCTAACCAGCACAACTGGTACTA
>NW_015628322.1:109947-120029 GCF_001515625.1 Sinocyclocheilus rhinocerous
ACGCTGTCGACCGGCTTACGTCACTTCCTAGTACACACTCTCGGTGCGAATGCAACCCTTTAAATGGTACTGGGAAATAGTTCGCGCAAAATCGTCCCAGTACTTTAGTACTGTACATTTAGTTCTGGAACTAAAGCGGTGCGAAAGGCCCTAGTGTCAGACCGAGTACCAAAACACACTCGCAGCCAGTCAGCAGTAAGGGGCGTGTCTAGTAATAACAGAGAGAAGAGAGCGCTCAGTGAGTGCACAGGACGGATATTAGCAGATCGACTATAGATAACGAGAGATGGCAGATAAAAAAAAAAGAGGAACATTTTCGGAGGAACAAAACATTAGAAAGAAGGGTTACGATCAGGCAAGAGGTAGGACCGCGTAAATATTGGAGCAGCTTCCAGCAGTGGAGAGAACTCAAGAAGCGGGAAGGCCTGGAATCGGACGCCGAGTTTGCTGTGGTTCTTCTTGATAGGTGAGTTATGTTAATTTTGCTTGAATATGCTGCGGCTGGCAGGCATAGCAGATTCCACCATCGTCGCTGTCAGGGTTGTGTACGTACGTTTGGGGCGGAGGTATCCAAATAGGGTCCTGTTGGGGTATGGGCGTGTTTGTTTTGCTGCTTTCAAATATCAACATCGTTTGGCAAAAATCGCTTAGTGCACCTTTAACTGTTACTTGCTGATCGCAAGTGTAGTCAAACACTGAAGCGCTTAGAATAGCCAGGAGGGTCCTGGCAGATGGAAAAAAGAAAAGATGTGCACACAGGAATCAATAGGCGGAATCAAAATTTTAATGTTAAAGAATAATTGTTATCTTTTTCTCACTTCTCTACTTTAGACCAAATCGCTGGAGGAGGTGCTTCTGTGGCTTGTATCTCCAGAATCCTCAGAATACACTGGCAGAAATTTTTTTTGCCCACATCTAACACAGATCGGAATTTGATGCACGCGTGTAAACACAAAAATCCACACGCGATCCGATTTTTTCGCATCCGATCTGAGCCGTTTCCAAATGTGGTTTTAAATCAGATACATATCCAATATCTGGACATCCGACCTACGTCTAAACACGCATATCCAATTCTCCATGTCAATTACGTCACTGTTCCACGACGGATTGCATTGAACGTTATAATTTCGTGCCTGTTTCAAGCACGAGTTGCACGCGGCGTCACGATATTTATGTGTTGCGATGGATGGAAGTCAGTGGAGCCAGGAGGAGGTGTCACGTTTAATTAGTTTATGGGGAGAGGCATCAACCCAGGCAAAATTGCATGGTTCATACAGAAATCGGGCTGTATATGAAGACATAGCACGGGCCATGCATGAGGGTAGCTACAACCGAACCTGGCTGCAATGCCAACACAAGATAAAGAGCATTAAAGCCAAATATAAGGAGGCCAAGGATCACAACAACCGCAGTGGCCAGGACAGAACAACCTGTCCGTTTTATGAGCAAATGGAGCGAATTTCGGGCGATAAACCTAGCTGCCGACCCCCTGAAGTTCTGGACAGTTTGACGGCTGAAGACATGCCAGAGAATGAAAATGTGGACGCAGAAGAAGGTAATAATTAACAGTAAATATTAATTTAGTTTAAATATGTATTCATTTGTGTTAATGATGTGTTATTCGGTTTTAATTTGTTACATTACACTTTTTATCAACAAGCTACATCTATGGGGTCAGACAGCTAGGGGTCATAGATAATGCGTTTGGAAGTTTGCATATACACAGTTAAGCTAGCTGGGTCAATTTAGCATTCTGTTTTTGGCTTTATTAAGCCTCGCATCACAACTCACAGTAACTTAATTTCAATTCTGTACTTTTTTGTCTGTAACAATCAATCACAAAGTGCTTAACATCACATTTGTATATAGGTGTGAAATTTAGTTTTGCATTTATGTTCACTCAACTTTACAACAAATGTGTTTGTTTAAATATTTTTGGGGTTATGCAGGTGAAGATGCCCCCCATGCAGCTGTCTTGTTAAAGGGATAGTTCATGCAAAAATGAAAATTCCATCTTCATTTACTCACCCTCAGGTTGTTCCAAACCTCTATGACTTTGTTCAGTTTAACAAAAAAAAACATATCGTAAAGAATGCTGGTAACCCAACAGCTGATGGTAGCCAATGATTTCCTTAGAATAAAATACTATGGAACGCAACAGCAACTGTCAGGTTGCCAACATTCTTCATATTCTTCACACCGGAACTTGTCACCCATTGAGCATGTTTGGGATGCTCTGGATCGGCGTATACGACAGCGTGTTCCAGTTCCTGCCAATATCCAGCAACTTCGCACAGCCATTGAAGAGGAGTGGACCAACATTCCACAGGCCACAATCAATTTATTTTGAAACCGCGAGATAATGATGTATTCTCCTGTGTTTGCGTGGATTTATAAATGATTTACCTTACAAATCTGATGAAATGCCGCACGTTGCGTTCCCAGATGAATGTTATAATAAACCCAAACTCACAACAACATGCAGAGATGGAGTTTGAGACGCTCCACACATGTAAATGATAACAGTTCCTGTGGAACTACTGCCGCTGTGTGACGCACTTACTTAACCTACACGCATGTAAATAATTAAAGCGCATATACTGTATTAGAACTGCATCACATATAATTATTTAATTAAATTGTAGCAGTTGTGAATTCACAATTATGCTTAATAATGATTTTTAAATGGGTTTAATATATCACACAGCCTTGGGAAACAGTCTAATAATGTGTTTTATGGATTCTCGTCCGTGAAATGCGCCACTTCCGGTATTTTGCCGGTTAGTCGACGCGAGCAAAATGAAGTCGAGGATTTAAAAAAAAAAATCGAATAGTCGAATAAAATTGACGAATCGCAACAGCCCTGACTGAAAATTGAGTAAATAAAAGTAAACTATGAATATATTACCCTAGAAAGTGCTGCCCTACCACAATTTCTGATTGCCCCCCCAGTCCAGCGAGCCTAGTACCGGGCCTGATTACAGTATATATATATATATATATACATACATACATACACTACTGTATGTGTGTGTGAGTGTGAAATAATTTTGCGCAACAGCACTTGGATGTGTGCTGCGAAGTGTCCATTGATGGACCAGACCTGGGGCCAGTTGCATAAACTTAGCCTCTACGTTAAGACTGTGTCTTAAGTACGAGTTCGACCAACTAGCAGTTAGCAAAGTGGTAATCAGTCTTATTTTTGGATTCAATTAATCTACAATTTAATGTAACTAAATTAAAAAATGATGACCAGTTTTAAAGAAAAACAATTGAATGACTAACTTGTAAGGCTAGTCTAAACCTTATGTGCAACCTTGGACTACACAGAGTGCATGAAAAGATTCTATAAAATGAAAAATAGGAGGCTGAAATGTTCATGTAGATGACTCTAAACTGTAAATAAAAAAGCTGATACAAACTCTGTACACCCTGACGTCATTTTTTTAAACTGGCATACATAAGAGTAAGGGCTTATAACTCTCCAAGAAGCAAGGTAGGATCATGGTATCATTGGCATGGTACAATTTGACAGAACACTTTTCAAAATTTGAAAGAAAAAAAAATGTCTGGATGTTCTTATTTTACATAATTGCTGAGAAATTGATGCAGTTTATTAATTCATTTTTTTAATTATTCATGCTTGACCTAATTACAATCACGTCAACTGGGGAATATTTTCAATTGTTATCTCAAAGAAAATTATGACATTTGGAACCAAGGTAGACGCCTTAAAAGTCCAAAAAACTAAACAAGTGTTCTGAGGGTTTTAGAACCTAACCTTAGAAATACTTACATGTGTAGATGCCACAATAAACTAGAAAGATAATTACGTAGAATAACTATAAGGTCCTGGTTGACAATCGATGATCAAGACCTGTCTTTCTAAGCGATCAGTCCAATCGTAAAACAGAGGTGATTTGTCTCTACCCATACTCACCTACAGTACAAACCTAAGATTAGAGATGACCTTATTATTACTTTAAGAGTTTAATCGAATTAGCTGTTAACTGTAAATGAACACATAAGCTATTATGTTGTATTTAATACTGAACAATTTAGCTTTTTTAATTAATTATGTTATAAGTTGACAATTGTCATTTTCTTCAATCATCTAATTATTAAAAAACCTAATATACGTTGCTTGTACGTGTTTGCTACAGCCAGTGGAAGGCCTTGTGCATAACCTACACTGCCGTTCAAAAGTTTGGGATCAGTAAGATTTGTAATGTTTTTTAAAGATGTCACAGCCATCTGCTGGAGTGCCCATGACAGCCACCAGAGGGTATAAATACAGGTGAGCGGAGTCTCTCAATCACACACAGCTGAGGGTAATGGACCAATAATCAGAGCAAGGGGTGATGGGAACTGAAGTCCACAAGCAATGGGCAATGCCCTCTGGTGGCTGTCTTGGGCACTCCAGCAGATGGCTGTGACAAAAGAAGTCTCTTCTACTCGTCAAGGCTGCATATAATTAAATCAAAAATACAGAAAAAAAAAGTAATATTGTGAAATATTATTGGAATTTAAAATAATGGGGTTTTATTCTAATATACTTTCAAATATAATTTATTTCTGTGATGCAAAGATGAATATTCAGCATCATTACGCCAGTCTTCAGTGTCACATGATCTTTCAGAAATCATTCTAATATGCTGATTTATTATCAATGTTGGAAACAGTTGTGCTGCTTAATATTTTTTGGAACCTGTGATACTTTTTTCAGAATTCTTTGATGAATAAAATGTTAAAAAGTACAAAATAGAAATCTTTTGTAAGAAACATCAAATAAACTTCTTTAAAAAACAATAAAAATCTTACTGATCCCAAACTTTTGAACGGCAGTGTACCACCTCCGCCTCATTTTGAGCCAGGAAAAACCCTGCAAATCAATGCGTTTATTGACTACTAATTAGCAAAAACAGCAGTTCTTTCTCACTAACCTGATGTATTTCAATGGGCTGCCAAGAACTTCATGGAACTTGCTCTGCTGTGATCTAAGGTTTGCTTGTTTGTTGATTTTTTGCAGGATGTTGTAAAGCTTGATTTTTTTTTTTGCTTCTCTGTTGCTCTGCAAATATTCAGACCATCTTTTTGGTGACCAAGGAGCATTCCAGCACCCTGGTTGCCAGCTTGGCTTCACACCTCGGCAGTCGGCATGAATGATAACCCATATGGATACACACAATTAGAGGGTCTTCCATACATTTATGTGCATTTTCAGACAGGGGATATCTACACCACGGAGGAGACACTGACAGCCATGTTTGGTGTTTTTTTAAGTTTTGCTGTTGCTATTGTTAACTCTATTGTTAAATCAGCTGTTAGGGAATTTGAAGGCTAAATCGAGGTTGTTGCCTTGTGAAGAGAACATGGCTAGTCAGGACAGACAGAGAGGGGTGACTCCCAGTCAGCCACTAGCCAGTTATTTTGGGCTATTAAAAAAAATTAAAGAGACAAGACAAAAAAAAAATGCACAGGCAGCACTAAGAAAAATAAGGAAAATGCAGCTGTCGAGAAGAAAAGGAAAATTAAGGACAAAAATTTAAAGAAACCAAATTAAGGCATTAGGCAGACTAACCACAAAACGGATGAAACAGAGCAAAGACAAATTAAGAAGGTGTTAAAATTTGACTGCAGCTGGTGCAACAGGTTACAAGACCTTGCAGGAACTACAGATTCTGCTGCCTGGAATCAGAACCCTACAAAAGAGGATGCAGTGTGTTAAATTTGAGCCTGGTGTGTTGACAGAGGTCTTCAATTTCCTAAAACTGAAGATACATGGATTGACAGACCTTGAAAGGGAGTGTGTGCTGTCCTTTGATGAAATGGCAAATTAAGGTTGGTCCTGAAATATATAGTGCAGGAAAAAAACTGCCCTCTGTCCTACCTGACTACAGCATGGTTCCTGGAGCAAACTGATCATTGGTTTGATCTCATGTAAGCTCTTGGAAATATTCCAAGTTGGAAACTTACAAATCAGTTGGAAATTTGGGTATTTATACAAACTGTATCATATACTGATATAAACATTTTGTTTGGTCTTAAGTAGACATGAATGCAAAATAATAGAAATGTTAAAAAAATTAAAATGAAAAAATGAAATAATCAATTCTTTCACTGAACAACAGCACATGAATATAGATTAAACGTCATACGTGGCATTGTTCTGTAAAATAAGATTAGAAAAAATATTGTAAAAAAAAAACGGTAAAGCAATGCCTGTACAGATACATAAATAGTTAGTTAAACAATTGGAACATTCTGGAATAGTAAAATATTTTACAATTATGATGGACAAATGAATAGAAATAGGCTAGATTAATAGATGAACACTCCTCAAACAGCATCACAGTTGAGCTAGCTAGCACCATGATAGCTAAACTTTTAGATTGTCAATGAAATGGTGTAGGCTAGCTGATATTATCATATCTGATATCTGATTTACTGGCTAGGAATTGCCAGTCTGCTGTAAACAAAGCAGATTTTATTACTTCTATTACAAGTCATTCAAGACTAAACCTCATGGCCCTGACAGAGACGTGGATCAAACCAGAGGACAATGCTACACCTGCAGCACTCTCCAATAATTTCTCTTTTTCCCACTCCCCCCGTCTGACTGGAAGAGGTGGAGGTACTGGTCTGCTTATCTCTAATGGTCCTGAAATATATAGTGCAGGAAAAAAACTGCCCTCTGTCCTACCTGACTACAGCATGGTTCCTGGAGCAAATTGATCATTGGTTTGATCTCATGTAACTTTCCATGGCAAGTTAAGCTCTTGGAAATATTCCAAGTTGGAAACTTACAAATCAGTTGGAAATTTGGGTATTTATACAAACTGTATCATATACTGATATAAACATTTTGTTTGGTCTTAAGTAGACATGAATGCAAAATAATAGAAATGTTAAAAAAATTAAAATGAAAAAATGAAATAATCAATTCTTTCACTGAACAACAGCACATGAATATAGATTAAACGTCATACGTGGCATTGTTCTGTAAAATAAGATTAGAAAAAATATTGTAAAAAAAAAACGGTAAAGCAATGCCTGTACAGATACATAAATAGTTAGTTAAACAATTGGAACATTCTGGAATAGTAAAATATTTTACAATTATGATGGACAAATGAATAGAAATAGGCTAGATTAATAGATGAACACTCCTCAAACAGCATCACAGTTGAGCTAGCTAGCACCATGATAGCTAAACTTTTAGATTGTCAATGAAATGGTGTAGGCTAGCTGATATTATCATATCTGATATCTGATTTACTGGCTAGGAATTGCCAGTCTGCTGTAAACAAAGCAGATTTTATTACTTCTATTACAAGTCATTCAAGACTAAACCTCATGGCCCTGACAGAGACGTGGATCAAACCAGAGGACAATGCTACACCTGCAGCACTCTCCAATAATTTCTCTTTTTCCCACTCCCCCCGTCTGACTGGAAGAGGTGGAGGTACTGGTCTGATTATCTCTAATGATTGGAAATTTAATCCTTTACCATCTCTGAGTATCAACAGCTCCTTTGAATCACATTCAGCCACTATTACCCACCCTCTTAAAATCCATTTTATAGTTGTTTATCGACCCCCAGGACCACTAGGTAACTTCGTGGAAGAATTAGATGTGCTGCTCTCAAACTTTCCTGAGGATGGTACTCCCCTAGTTATGCTTGGAGACTTCAACATCCACCTAGATAAACCTCAGGCTGCAGACTTCCACACTCTGCTTGCCTCTTTTGATCTCAAGAGAGTGTTAACTACGGCTACTCACAAATCAGGCAACCAACTGGACCTTATCTACACACGACACTGCTCTACTGATCATGTGCTTGTTACTCCACTACACACCTCGGATCACTTCCTCCTCACTCTTAACCTCAACATGGTTCCTGACACAACACATACCCCTAAACATTTCACTTTTCGACGTAACCTACGCTCTCTCTCACCCTCCCGGCTATCTGCTATGGTTTCATCTTTGCTTCCTTCCCCTGAACAGTTATCATCTCTTGATGTTAACCGTGCTACTGATACTTTCTGCTCCACTCTTACGTCTTGTTTAGACACTGTCTGCCCCTTGTCTTCCAGGCCAGCTCGTACCACCTCTTCTGCCCCTTGGCTATCTGATGTTCTCCGTGAGCATCGTTCTAAGCTCAGAGCTGCAGAAAGAGTATGGCGCAAATCACAAAATCCTACTGACCTTAATGTATATCGATCACTTCTCTCTTCATTCTCTGCTAATGCCTCCACTGCTAAAAGGACATACTATCACAACAAAATTAACAATTCGCCTAACTCTCGCATGCTCTTTAAAACATTTTCCTCCCTCCTTTGTCCTCCTCCTCCCCCTCCTTCATCAACTCTAACAGCTGACGACTTTGCCACATTCTTCATTAATAAAATTACAAACCTCAGTGCACAATTTGCCACACCACAAACTGTCAAACACATCTTACCAGCAAACATACACCGTACAACATACACACTTTCCAATCATCCTACTACTTGTCCGCTTGATCCTATTCCATCTCATCTCCTTCAAGCCATTTCTCCTGCCGTTGTACCTGCACTCACTCACATCGTTAACACATCCCTTCACACTGGTGTTTTTCCCTCAACATTTAAACAGGCTCATATAACCCCACTTCTTAAGAAACCCACTCTTAACCCAACTCTTTTAGAGAACTACAGACCGGTTTCCCTTCTACCTTTCATTGCAAAAACACTTGAACGAGTTGTGTTCAACCAAGTCTCAGCCTTTCTCACACAGAACAACCTCCTGGACAGCAACCAATCTGGCTTCAGAAGTGGACATTCGACCGAGACTGCCTTGCTTTCAGTTGTTGAAGCCCTAAGACTGGCAAGAGCGGCTTCCAAATCTTCTATACTTATCTTGCTGGATCTGTCCGCTGCTTTTGACACAGTTAACCACCAGATCCTCCTGTCAACCCTATTGGCAAAGGGCATCTCAGCAACCGCACGCCAGTGGTTTGAGTCTTACCTCTCAGATAGGTCCTTCAAGGTATCTTGGAGAGGTGAGGTGTCCAAGTCGCAACATCTAGCTACTGGGGTGCCTCAGGGCTCAGTACTTGGACCACTTCTCTTCTCTGTCTACATGGCATCACTAGGTTCTGTAATTCAGAAACATGGCTTTTCATATCACTGCTATGCTGATGACACTCAACTCTACCTCTCATTCCATCCTGATGATCCGACGATAGCTGCTCGCATCTCAGCATGTCTAACAGACATTTCTTGTTGGATGACGGACCATCACCTTCAACTCAACCTGGCTAAGACAGAACTGCTTGTGGTTTCAACAAACCCATCACTTTATCAAAATTTCACCATCCAGTTAGGCTCATCAACCATAACTCCTTCAAAAACAGCTAGAAACCTTGGAGTTGTGATTGATGATAAGCTGAATTTCTCAGACCACATTGCTAAAACTGCCCGGTCCTGCAGATTTGCTTTATACAACATTAGGAAGATCAGGCCCTTTCTTTCAGAACATGCAACACAACTCCTTGTTCAAGCTCTTGTTCTATCCAGGCTGGACTATTGCAATGCTCTCTTGGCAGGTCTTCCAGCCACTTCTATCAAACCTCTACAATTAATCCAAAATGCCGCTGCAAGATTAATCTTTAATGAACCGAAAAGAACGCATGTCACACCTCTGTTCATCAATTTGCACTGGCTACCAGTAGCTGCTCGCATTAAATTCAAGGCATTAATGTTTGCCTACAAAACCACCACTGGCTCTGCACCCATTTACCTAAATTCATTACTTCAGAGTTATGTGCCCTCTAGAAGCTTGCGTTCTGCAAGTGAACGGCGTATTATTGTGCCATCTAAAAGAGGCACAAAATCACTTTCACAGACTTTTTCATTAACTGTTCCCTCCTGGTGGAATGACCTGCCCAAATCAATCCGAGCAGCTGAGTCCTTAACCATCTTCAAGAAACGACTAAAAACACATCTGTTCCACCTTTATTTGACCCTCTAACTCTAGCACTTTCTATTCTATTTAAATCTACTTTATATATTTATCTTCTTTTTTTATAAAAA
>NW_015628322.1:127288-127916 GCF_001515625.1 Sinocyclocheilus rhinocerous
ATTGTCAAAAGAAGAGCTTCAATGTGTTCGCAATGCCGTTTGTGTCCACACGGCGGCACTATTGTATCAAAAACGACACACGAGGATTTAGTCTCGAACAACAGTAGCAAAATCACTCGATCCAAGCTGCTTTGCTTCAAAAACAACAAATAACGTCCGTGTATTTCTTCAGAATATCAACTGTGGTTAAACAGCAGTGAAGAAAAACTCACAGTATCTCGGCTCCCTTCCGTAGAAGACGAACACTCGTGCTAACACACCTTCTCAGCTAGCACGATGAGCAATGCCCCTCCTGGTATATCACAGACACGCAGTTCAGTTTCTCGGCAATCAGGCTCCGTCAAAACTCACGACAGCACAAGCTCGGTCCAGCTTCTCGGCAGCTCACCTCGACGCTTGTCTAATGCTGTTCACAACTAATCAAAGAAGTCACAAGAAAACTAACTTTTTCTTTCTCGCGCTCGTCTCGCTCATTTCCTTTTTTTTCGGAACACCCAGTCCTCTCCTTTTTAAGAGAAAAAAAACCCTTTCAAAATAAAGGTCCTTGCATACCTCCACATAGAGAAGTAGGCGGTTTCGGACGCACTTTAAAGGGATAGTTCACCCAAAAATGAAAATGTGATGTTTA
>NW_015628323.1:0-1239 GCF_001515625.1 Sinocyclocheilus rhinocerous
AGACTGCACAACTATTGCCCTTGAAAGAGAAGGTGAACAGCGCTGCAGCACAATCTGTGATGGCGAGGAACGATGGAGACGAGGAATAAACGAAACAGTCTTTAATCCAAGAAACACAGGGTACATCCAACACTGGGAACAGCAGGAAACACATGAACATAACAAGTAGAACCGACAAAGACGGACTGCACAGACTAAAACTTAAATACAGGGAATGATCGGGGAAACAGGTGTATGGGATGACTAATCAAACTAATTAACAAAACGAGGACAGGAACATGACCAAATAAGGGAACAGAAACAGGGGCAAAACATGACACAGACAGTCCATGATCCTGACACTTGGTACCCGTTAAAAGCCTAGTCGCTGAATTCTGAACAAGCTGCAGGCGGGAGAGAGAGGCCTGACTCACACCCAGATACAATGCATTACAATAATCCAAACGAGATGACACAAAAGCATGCACAACTTTCTCCAAGTCCTCAAAAGAAAGGATAGACTTCAACTTAGATATAGATCTAAGATGGAAAAAACTATTTTTAACAACGGCATTAATTTGACAATCAAATTTGAGCTCTGAGTCAAAAATGACACCAAGGTTTTTCACTCTAGAAAGATTTTTCCCAGGAAGTAACCCCAGGCAATCAGTGACATCATCCACACATCCCTTTTTACCAAATAAAATAAACTCAGACTTATTCTCATTCAGTTGGAGAAAATGATTAGCTAATCAACACTTAACCTCAGTCAAACATTCATACAGAGATTGAATGGATAAATGATCCTTGCGTTTCAATGTAAATAAAGTTGTGAGTCATCAGCATACAAATGATAATGAATGCCGTGTTTTTCAAAAATTGATCCTAGAGGGAGCATATAAAGGGAAAACAAAACCGGTCCCAGGATTGAACCCTGAGGAACCCCACACATGAGAGGGGCAACAGATGAAGAGTAACTCCCTAGACTGACTGAAAAAGTCCTATCTTTTAAATATGAAGAAAACCATTCTAAGGCTAAACCCTGAATGCCAACATGGTCTCTAAGGCGATCAATGAGAATCTTATGGTTAACTGTGTCAAATGCTGTGGTAAGATCTAAAAGTAACAGAACAACACAACTTCCAGAATCAGCGCCACGTAGAATATCATTAGTAACCCTCAAAAGAGCTGATTCTGTACTATGGCCGGCTCTAAACCCTGACTGTAATCTATCCGAGATTTTGTTCTTCACCAAAAAAC
>NW_015628323.1:1394-30070 GCF_001515625.1 Sinocyclocheilus rhinocerous
CAATTATTTCTTTGAGCTGTGGAAGAGAGACAGGCGTAAAACAAGTCAGTTGATTTGGAAGAACAGAGGGTACAATGAAATCATTAGTAACAGATTAAATCTGGGATCTAATTCCAGCAGTCTTATCAATGAAATTTTTTAACAACTTTTCACATGTCAACAGAAGGAGAGAGTAATGGCATAACAACAGGATGGAGTACAGTGTTTATAGTAGAAAAAAGCACTCTAGAATTATGGCAGTTCTTCGAGATAATATCAGAAAAATAATTAGATCTAGCTAATTTAACAGCTCTTTGGTATTCACTCAAACAACTCTTCAAAATCTCATAAGAAACCTGTAGTTTATCTTTAAGCCATTTACGTTCGGCCCTTCTGCACTCTTGCCTTAGAGCACGGGTATTACTGTTCAACCAGGGCTGTGTGTCTTGACCTTTTAATTCCTAATTTCCAAAGGAGCCACAAGATCTAAAATATCTGAACATGTAGAGTTGAACTGATTGACCAACTGTTCAGGTCCAATACAAGGAGAGGGAGACTCAATCAAGCTAATTAAAGGAGAAACTCCAAAGGCTGCTGAAAATTTACTAGCTGTACAAGGAGTAAGAGTACGAGAAGCAATAAAAGAAGAAACATTCAAAATCTGAGTACTACATGGGAAAGTAGGGCTAAAAAAGAGTCTTGTGGTCAGAGAAAACAGTGTCTGCAATTTTCAACCCACTAACTGAAAACCCCAAAGATAATACAAGGTCAAGAGCATGACCACGCTCATGTGTTGGACCAGAAACACACTGTAAAAGATCAAATGACTCTAATACATTTAAAAACTCACTAACCAGGAGCTTTGAAGGGCAACAAACATGTATTTTGAAATCCCCCAAAATGAAAATATTGTCAAAAGAAGGGACAATAACAGATAAAAATTCAGAAAACTCCTGAATAAAATTCCCATGAATGTTTGGGGGTCTATAAATCAAAATGCATAACACAGATTCAACATAATTATCTGAGTTTCAAACGTACAATGAGACTCAGAAGGTAATTTTGAACATTTGAACCTGTCTTTAAAAATAACAGCAAGACCACCACCCCGGCCAACAGACCTGGGTGTACTAAAAAAACTACAACCAGGAGGAGAAAGTTCAGAGAGAGAACCGACGTTGAGCCAAGTCTCAGTTACAAATAAGAAGTCTAATTCATGAGAGAGAAAAAGATGATTCAAAATAAAAGACTTATTTGCAAGGGATCTTGCATTAATCAACGTCATTGTCACTGGAATGGAGTCAGGAAAAACATAGAAAGTGTGTGGTAAATATGAACATATGTGTTCATGACAAATAGAATAGGAAGAGAAATTAAAGTTAGGTTACATTTTATTTTAAGGTGTCCTTGTTACAGTGTAATTATAATTAACTACATGTACTTACTATATGGTTAGCATTAGGATTAGGGTTTGGCTTAGGTTTACTTGCATGTTATTATGCATAATTAAGTGTTACATGTAACGTGTAACAAGGACACTGTAATATAAAGTGTTAGTTTGCATTAATCAGTTATTTTTATTCCATAGGTAACTAATTTGTCGGCTTGTACTTATTCATTTAAATATCATTGCAGATGCCATTATTACACTTAATATCATCAAAATACTTTCTCGTCTGATCTCTCAGAAATATTTCAATCACCACCACTGAACAACAACTAGAATGACAATACATCATATAAGGCTAACAAAACAAAGACAACAATACATAAACTATACAATAAAAAATAAAAAAAACTCTCGCATTGAGCTCTGAGTCGTAATTAAATCTGTACTAAACCCTACTGTGGTGTTTGACTGTGAGTCACACCCACGTCTCTGTACGGCTCACTTCTCTACAAACAGTGCTGCATTTCTTCTCATGTTACTGTTGCCTAAGGGTGAATTGCTTTTTCTTCCTCATTTGCAAGTCGTTTTGTATAAACATGTCTTTGTTACCTGATTACAACAGTTTTCCTTTTTTCTTTTTTTAATTAAACTACATGCATAGTATGTGTTTTTGATAAACCTAAATTCATCTGGGGGGGGGAAGCTAAATCAATTTTAATCACCATTAAATGTTCTGGCCATGCCGTAATCTTATATATGTTATTATATATTTTGCACAAAAATAAAACGTTTTTTTGTAGTGTATTATTCCCTAATGCAATAAACAAACCACTGTTCAAATCTTTGAGATCAGTACATTTTTTTAAAAGAAATTAATACTTCTATTTCTTAAGGATGCATTCATTTGATCAAAGGTGACATTTATAGTATAATTATAAAATAAAAAGACTTCTACTTCAAATAAATTCTGTACTGTTCTTTTGAACTTTCTATTCATCAAAGACCAATAAAAAATCAAATGTATTACATTTTCCACAAAAATATGCAGCAGCACAACAACTGTTTTCAACATTGATAATAATCAGAAATGTTTCTTGAGCAGCAAATCAGCATATTAGAATGATTTCTGAAGATCATGTGACACTGAAGACTGGAGTAATGATGCTGAAAATTCAGCTTTGATCACAGAAATAAATTACATTTTAAAATATAATCACATAGAAAACAGTTATATTAAATTGTAAAAATATTTCACAAATTATTCCTGTTTTTTTAAAAATAAATAAATAAATACAGCCTTGATGAGCAAAAGAGACTTTAAAAAAAAAACATTCAAAAATAGTAATTATTCCAAACGTTTGAACTTCAGTTTATTGTATATATATATATATACTGATCACAACAGCTACTCCAAATTCATTCTTTCTTTCTTTTTTTTATCACTGCATGGGTCAGGATATTGTGTTTTGTAGTTTAAGGCATCCAAGACAGACAGAGCAAGCTGACATGCACATTACAGTTAAGTTATTTCAGTAATAGATCAGAAATTAAATCCAAAGAGTATAAGAGCCAAACCTGCAAACCTTCCGCATCTCTTTAATGCGTGTATTCTCTATCAGTGCTTTTGTGCTTCATCGTGGCAATTGTTTACATCTATTGTTGCAAAACGTCAACGCAAAGCTCTTTTTGCGAGATTGGCTGATAGCGATGTGTGCTCCACTGTGGTAAAGGTTGTCGTTTATGATGACAGATGTTTTCGTTTTGACAGTGTTAGTTAGCGCACAGCTGGAGAGAGGAGCTGTTTAAAGGTAAGTTAAGGAAAGACCTGCTTTCCTGAAGTTTACGCCCACTTTACCACAGACCAATATTCGATTCGTTGACGTTTTTGACAGTAGGGATAAATATAATCGTCTGTGTGTGCATTCAGATACACTCGTTCCCAAACACACTGACAGATTCAGAAGGATAGAAGTCGCACTCCAGTATGTCCGAAACAAAGAAACAGCCGAGCATAGACTCGTCCGGTTCGAACCCCTGGGAGAGTCTGGGCAGCCCGACGCTGCTGTGGTCTCCCACCTCCGGGCTTCCTCTGCAGGACGGGCTTTACACGGACACCAAGTTCCCGGAGCAGGACATGCTGATTCAGAAAGACTTGGTTTGGAAACGACCAAAGGTGAGCCGAAGTGACAGCCCAGCACACATCTCCCGAGAGCCATACGATAACAGATCTGTACCTGAACTGTTCTTTCCCAGGCAACAAATGTAGGCTATAAAAACGATGTGGGAACGTTGTTTTGAAATGTTTCAACATTGAAATGTCCAGTTTTCTGGCCATGATTATAACGTTATGCCAAGGTTACAAAAACGTTTCTTACAACTTTCTAGCACGTTTGTAGGCGAACGTTAGTGGAATGTTTATTTTTAAAGGGGTCATATGACGCGATTTCAAGTTTTCCTTTCTCTTTGGAGTGTTACAAGCTGATTGTGCATAGATAAGATCCCTGAAGTTGCAAAGACTAAAGTCTCAAAACCAAAGAGATATAAAACGGCTCGTTCTAACACGCCCCCTAGATGCTTTAAATCAGTGAGTATAAAATATAAAGTTTTTTTTTTTAAATGATGACCTATTATTCCTATTCCTAAATATCCATTGACCCTAAAGTGACCGTTTGTACTTTCTCCTCTCTTTTCCAGGAGATCTGTCCGTTTCCTCAGTTTATTGCAGATGGAGCCACACGTATGGACATCTGCCAGGGAATTCTGCGTGAGAATTTAATTCTGAACCATTTAAACAATAAGAATTCCCACTGAGAACAATACAGGGGCTGCAGACTTTTGCAGGTTCTCGTATAACACACTGTTTGTGCTTCATAAAAGCAGTACTGGCATCAAATGGCTTTCGTGTTTGCTGTAAAGCAGTGGTTCTCATCTGTGGATGATCACACAAATAATACAGTGCAACACTTCAGAGGTCAGAGGTAGTGAATCCAATCAAACTCAATAGAATTTTGGTGCACATTGATCTGTCACTTGGTAGAAGCTCATCAAATTAGACAAATGCAAAAATGGGCAGGTTGCATGATACCCTTATCCTCAAAATCATGAATAATACTAACCCAGAATCTGTTAAAAATGACCAAAAAAAGTCTCTTATGCTCACCAAAACTGGATATATTTGTTAAAAATACAGCAAAAATTTGTGAAAATTGTTATATTATATTTGTTTTCTATTTGAATGCATTTTAAAATGTAATTTATTCCAGTGATCATAGCTGAATTTTCAGCATCCTGACTCTTCGGTGTCTTCAGTATCGCGTGATCCTTCAGAAATCAGTCCAATATGCTGGTTTGCTTCTCAAAAAAGCATTTCTGATTGTTATCAATTTTGAAAACAGTTTTTGCTGCCTAACATTTTGTGGGAACTGTGATACAATAGCATACAAAAGTTTGGGGTAAGATTTAAAAAAAAGAAAGAAATACTTTTATTCAGCAAGGATGCATTAAATTGACCAAAAGCGACAGTAAAAAAAAAAAAAAATAGTAAAATAAAAAACAGCCCTTTTAAACTGATAATATTTCACAATATCACTGGTTTTACTGTATTTTTCATCAAATAAATGCAAAGAGACTTTAATGTTCAAAGCATTACAAATCATAATTATTCCAAACTTTCGACCATTTTTTGTTAATACGCAATGAAGATGTTTGATGAATATTTTTGTTTGGTTTTGTGTTGGGTCTCCATTTAATATTAAATGTTGAAAACCCTAAAATAAAACCAAATAACAACCAATGTAGCAGAATAAACTTATTTCACCACATAACATTGGAATCATCTTTTATAACCAAATTAGGCCTAAAACATGTTTTAACGGGTTTAATGTGCTTGAACTCTCTCTCTCTCTCTCTCAGATGACTGCTGGTTCTTGTCTGCGGTGGCGTCTCTTTCTCTCTACCCTTCTCTTCTGCATCGTGTCGTTCCCTCAGGCCAAGGTTTTCAGAAGGGATACGTCGGCCGCTTCAGTTTTCGGGTTAGTACCGTGTGTTACCGTTCAGAATGAAACGGTTGTGACGGTTTTAACGGTGTCTCTCTGTCTGTAGTTCTGGCAGTATGGTGAGTGGACTGAGGTGCAAATTGATGACCGCTTGCCGACACAAAACGGTCAGCTGATCTATCTGTACTCCTCAAACAAAAATGAATTCTGGAGCGCTCTACTGGAGAAAGCTTATGCCAAGTTAGTGGAATATTTCGATGCATAAAAATGACTGGATATCATATTTAAAGTAACATTCACACAAAAATTAAAATTTGCTGAATGTTTACTCACCCTCAGGCCATCCAAGATGTAGATGAGTTTGTTTCTTCATCAGATTTGGAGAAATATAGCATTCCATCACTTGTTCACCAACGAATCCTCTGCAGTGAATGGGTGCCGTCAGAATGAGAGTCCAAACAGCTGATAAAAACATCACAATAATCCACAAGTAAACCACACCAATCCAAACCACACTGTCACTAATATCTTGTGAAATGAAAAGCTGCATGTTTGTACAAAACAAATCCATCAAGGCATTTTTAACTGCAACCCATAGCTTCAGGCTGAAATATGAGTCCTCTATCCATAATAACGCTTCCTCCAGTGAAAAAGTTGTCTGGTCTGAGTTATAGGATAGAAATCTGCACAGATCAAGCACAAGCAGTTCAAAACAGTTCTAAACAAATAATTTGGTGGATTTTGATGTGAGAGACAATAGGGGATGCACTTTTTCGCAGGAGAAAGAGGAATTAAATATTAAAGACTTGTATTTTGGCCAGAAGCGAAGACTTAAAGTTATACGTTTTAAAGTTTCTTACAAACACGCAGCTTTTGGCTTCACAATGTTTTTATCAGCGGTTTGGACTCTCATTCTGGCGGCACCCATTCACTGCGGAGGATCCATTGGTGACTGATGTGATGCTATATTTCTACAAATCTGTTCTGCCTACATCTTGGGAGGTCTGAGGGTGAGCTCTGCATGCACATAAACTGCTTGTTGTTCAGATTATCCCCTCCATCTCATTCTCAGGCTGAAGGGTGGTTATACTGCTCTGAATATGGGTTACCCTCATGAGGCGATGACAGACATGACAGGTGGGGTTACAGAGGTTTTCACGGTGCCGTCTGACCCTCGAATACTGGGCTCTTTCCTGCACCCGCTGCTGCAGGAAGGAGCTCTGATCAACTGTGGTAACACAAGGGTACGCTCTCTTCACATGCCTTATTAAAAGGAATAGTTCGCCCAAAAATTGCAGTTCTCTCATCGTTTATTCTCCCCCATGTCATTCCAAACCTGCATGATGACTTCTGTGGAACACAAATAAAGATGTTTAGTAGAATGTCCATGCTGCTCGTTTTCGTACAGTGACAGTGAATAGACTGGGGCTGTAAGCTCTAAATTCTGTAGACATTTAAGCTCTAATAAAGTGTTATAGAAGTAGTATTTCAAGTCTTCTGAAGCAGTGTATGTGAAGTTTTTAATCATGTAAAATCCCCACACTGTTTGTCAAAATGTACACTACCATTCAAAAGTTTGGGTTCGGTGAAATTGTTGTGAGCGAGGGTCTCGCGTGTTCTTCCCTCTTTGTTTGTATTCTTCTAGGTAAAAGGATCTTTCTTGAGTTCCAGGAAAGTGTTTTCTTTCGACAGATGTTGTTTTGTGAAAGTAATCTATTGTCTTGTCTCTCTGTCTTTGTGAAGGGTGCCATCGAGAAGAGCAATGAGTTTGGGATTTTGTTCATGCATGCCTACTCTGTGACCGGCTTGGAGACGGTGAGAGGGGAAATTTAACCTTGGGTGTTTTTTTTTCTCTCTCTCTTTCATTATCTGTCTGTCAAAGCAGTTCTTGATTTGTGTTTCATTAGTGTCTTTAATGCTCAGTGTTCCACCAGAGGGCACCATCTGCTTAAATAACAACAAAATGGGACACTGCTAGTACTGTATTTCTGAGAAAGTTGTATGTAGAGGATTGCCAAGAGGAGTCCCAATTCACATACTTCAATCTGAAATAGTATGCAAGATAAGAAATAGTTCGGACTGAGTTTGCTTTATGTGTGTTTCAGATCAAGACTACGATCGGTCCGGTTCAGCTGGTGCGGATCAGGAACCCGTGGGGTAATACTGAGTGGGAGGGGCCTTGGAGTGACAAAAAAGGGTACAAAACACGTTATATAAATATGAAAGTGAATATATATATATATATATATATAAAACAAAAGAAGTCTGTGATATTTCTCTGTTTAGATAGCCAAGAAAATGTTTAGCCAGGCACGTGTGTGAGTGTGTTTGTTGTTTAATGATGTGTTTTAGGATCGAGTGGAATATGGTGAGCGCTGAAGAGCAGCAGCGTGTGCAGAGAATCCAGCGTGATGACGGGGAGTTCTGGTGAGCCGGTGTTCTCTCTATTCTGATTGGCTGATTCATATTCAGGCTCTTCTCTGATTGGTTTAGATGGCCGATGCATCTTCATCGTCTTCTCTCTCTGCCCATCAGGATGTCTCTGGCAGATTTCTGCCAGAACTTTGACATGATAGAGGTTTGTCACCTGAGCGAAGACACGCTGAGTGAGAGCGGAGTCAAAAAGCCCTGGAAATGCACTTTGCATCACGGATGCTGGATTCCTCAGCAAGGTACGTGAGCATCACTGTTCACACAAATATCATACGACTTGTCACTGTATTATACTCACATGTGTGTGTTTGTAGGGTCTCCTCAGTACAGTCTGACCCTGCTGGAGGAGGACGACGACCCCAGTGACCCTGAACTAACGTGCTCATTCCTGCTGGCGCTCATGCAGAAACACACTCGTAAGAGAGGAGTGCTGTCCGACATCGCGCTGCAAATATACAAGGTTTCACACGTCTGTTTTCTGAGTGTGTATTATTGGATATGCAAGCTGCAATCTGATTGGTTGGCTTTATCAGTTTCGCTGGGAAACGGATGTTTGCAGGTTCCCAGACGACTACAATGAACACTTCAAAGCAATGTTGTCTTAGTATTGTTGAGATTCTATTTTAATATTACATTTAGTGTTTTTGTCATTTTTATTTTTTATTTCAGTTATTTTAGCACATCAAGTTAAACTAAATGAAAATGAGAAATGTGGCCTTTTCTTCTTCTTCTTTTTTTTTTTTTTTTAAGTAAAGGGTTTTTTTAAGCCAACAAAAGTAAGGCACTCTAACAAAGAGCAATGGAGTTCCAGAGAAAAGGGGGGGCATTGATGATTGTACTGCTTGAAGGAAGCAGTATAGAAAATAAAAAGTATAGAAAATAATCATGCATTAGATAAAACGAAAAGAAAAGGAAAAATGAAATAAAAAGAACAATTTCTGAGCTCATGATGTGAAGATTTGAGCATGTTAGTGTCTCTTGACTGTGTGTCTCTCTCTGATGTGTGTGTGTGTGTGTGTGTGCGTGTGTGATCAGGCCCGATCCGAGCGTGATTTCCTCTCCTCTCTGGACTTGTCTCAGTCGAGCCCGGTGCTCAGCACTGCTAAAGACCAGCGGCGGGAGCTGGTGCTTCGCGGTCGCCTGGCACCCGGTCATTACATCATCATTCCCTGCGCAGATGCTTCAGAGGATGAACTAGTCACTGCATTATGTAACATATTATATATTATTTATTATATATTATGTATTTTACTGGTTTGAAGGAAGAACTATAGTATATATTATATAATATTATATAAATAAAAGATATGAATATATGAATAAAATATTATTTATAAAATAAGTTTACTATATTTTATTTCAGTTAACAGAGACCAATAAGGAGGAAGAATTCCTTCTGAGAGTCCTGACCGAGAAAGCAAACAAAACCATGTAAGTGATGCTCACCAACATGCAAGAAAAACATCTCGTTTGACAGCAATGGAATGAAATATAGAGCAAACCTTGGGTGTTTATTCTGAGAAACAGACCCAGTAATCTAATACACATAACTAATATTTTCTCAGTATTTTCTAATATTTTCTTCTGCAGTGTTATTTTAGTATTACTTAAATATTACTCAAATATTTTAATATTAAAAATAACATGGAATAATTTTAATTAATATTGTTTTTTTATTTTAATGTAATTAATATTAAAATTATTATTATTCAAAATTAGTATTTTGAATTAGCTTTTATTTTTGTATTTCCAATTTTCATTTTATTTTACGTTTTAATCATTTTGTTATGTGCTTTATTATTTCTTAAATATATATATATATATATTTTTTTTTCAGTTTTAGTAATTTAGTAACATATTATATTTTAGTTAGTTGCCAATGCAGCATTTCTAATATCTGTATAAGTTTTGTAAAGCTTTTTAAGTTTTTTGTTTCTTTTAAGTATTTAAAATTGATTTTATGTCAACTTCATTTCCATTAACAAAAGTGATTTTTAATAGTTTTAGTTAGCAATAACAACACTGCTGAGCTACTATTCACATTAATGCTACACCTCTGTGCTCTTTCTATATGACAAGTACTTTGTGTCTATTTTTACTTCCCATAATGAGTTCTAGGAGAAAATAAAGCAATAAGCCCCATAAGAAGCCGTGGTTTACAGTGAATTTATAACAGCTAAGGGGCGTTGCGACGCGAAGCGGAGTGCCTAAAACCCCCTTAGCTGTTATAAATTCATTGTAAACCACGGCTTCACGGGCTTATAGCTTTTATAAAATGGTTATTCCATATACATAGTAAGGTTTCACAAAATACAGAGCAAATAATGTGTAATTATATTAATAAAAACAGTATTCGTAGTTCCTCTGAATCAGTTGTGGTTGCAACAAAGTGGTTGCCGAGCAACACACAAACGTAAACAAAGGGGTATGTTTGTAGAGAACGTGGCTCAGCCAATCAGAATCAAGGACCAGAACTATCCGTTTTATAAAATGAAACAAAACTGAGAACTTCAAAAAAATTGTCTTTATTTTTGGAGGTCAAATCTCAGCGAACACGGAATGTTCTGGCAAGGTTCATTCAAAGTTATGAGCAAACGTTCTTCCATTACCATTAATAGAACATTAAAGTTCATTCGTCTTTAATAATGTTTGCACAAAACATTTGTTACTACTTGTTTCAGAGAACATTCAGAGGTAACGTTCTCGTCATTTTTAAAAACATAAAATGGAATGTTTCCTCAGTGTTTAAAAACCTGGACTGTTTGAACGTTCAGTGAAGATTCAGAAATTATGTATTCATAACTTGATGGGAACATTGCTTTTTCTTTATTTTTCTTTGTTTTAACATAATAAACTGCTACATATGTCAATATATATGTGTGTTTGTGTGTTTGCAGAGCTGTTGGGACACCAGGAGTAGATAGAAACTCGATTACACCGGTAAAATGGAGACGTTGATCTAGTTTCACTGCTTTGATCATTTGTTAGCACTGAGTCAGTTTAATCGCTGGGTTTTAATTGTTTCTGCCTGTCTGTTTGTGTGTGTAGCCAATGTCTCCACGTCTCGCAGGTCTGCCGTCTGGAAATGAAGCCAGAGAGCTCTTTGTGAAACACTGTGTCAAGGTAAAAACACACATTACTTGCACGTTGAGCTGCACAATACAGTACTTTTGAGTTTGTTTGTGCATGTATTTTTAGAGCTAATATGTAGCTCTAATGTCATATGCGTGTGACTGTTAACAGTTTTGTATGTGTTGTCTATAGGGGCCTTATTGTACCCCTTTGGATCTGTATAATCTGCTGACAGAAGCCATTGCCAAAGGAGGTGAGAACATGTTTATTCACAAGCTGTTTTTCAACTGTTCACTTCTTTTTTTTTTTCTACATTTGCATTTTAATGGTAAACGCGGTTTGCAGGAGAAGTCGTGTTCACTGTGCCGTGTTAATGCAATTCTTTTCATTAGTTCTGCTAGCAGAGTTGAAAACCATGCAGGAAGTGAAGTGGAAACCAGTGAGGAAGTGAGTTGGATGATATTGTTTCTGTTTCCTGTTTTCTGGTCGGTCAGTCTTTGCAGGTAGCGAGAAGCAGCTGAGTTTGGAGCACTGCAAGAGCTTCGTGGTGCTCATGGATGTATCCTGCATAGCTAGTGCACTTCTGATATACACTGTCCTCACAAACGCACTGGTTAGTGTGCATGGACACGGAATAGAACTAGATAAACCGCTAAACATTGAATTTAAATGACTAAATTTTTAAGACTGCATGGCTATGCTTTAATACTTTCACTGCTGTATGCAGTATGAATTCTTAGCACAGAATGCAGATTTTCTGTTTGCAGATGGCATAAATTGTGCGATATAAAACTAGTGTGGTAAACTCCATCCTGCATTTCTAGTGTGACGAATCTTCTAGCATTAATATCAATTTTGATTCATTTTGATTTGATTGAAATCTGCTCATTAATGCTGCATTTATTTGATCAGAAATACAGTAAAATTGTGAAATATTATTACAATTTAAAATAACTATTTTAAATTGTAATATATTTTAAAATGTAATTTATTTCTGTGATGCAAAGCTGAATTTTCAGCATCATTACTCCAGTCTTCAGTGTCACATGATCCTTCAGAAATCATTCTAAGATGCTGATTTGCTGCTCAAGAAACATTCCTATTATTATCAATGTTGAAAACAGTTGTGCTGCTTCGTATTTTTTGAGGAAACCATCATATATTTTGTTTTTCAGGATTTTTGATGAATAGAAAGTTGAAAATAACAGAATTTGTAATTATAAATGTCTTTGCTGTCACTTTTGATCAATTTAATGCATCCTTGCTGAAAAAAAAAAAGTGTCCACAAAAATATGCAGCAGCATAACTGTTTTCAACATTGATAATAATCAGCATATTAGAAAGATTTCTGAAGGATCATGTGACACTGAAGACTGGCGTAATGATGCTGAAAATTCAGCTTTGATCACAGGAATAAATTACATTTTACAATATATTACAATTGAAAACAGTTATTTTAAATTGTAATAATATTGCGCAATTTTACTATTTTTATTTTGATCAAATAAATGCAGCCTTGGTGAGCAGAAGAGACTTCTGTCAAAAACATGAAAAATTCCAAGATTTTGACCGGTAGTGTAACATGCAACAGTTTGTTTCACATTCTATTTCTAAGAATAGTATGGCATGTGTTATGCGGTATATATGCTAGTATTTCATTCTCATCATAGCGGATGTGTTATCTCAGTAACTGCAGGTGGATGTGGGTGGGTGTGGTATTTTATGGTGCGTTTCACAAGAATGTTTTGGGTGGAGATTGGAATGTCTCCTTAACACCTCCAATCAGAGCCAAGGAATGGGACGACTCGACTTGATAGAGTTCCAGGCATTGTGGGCAAAACTCCGGAAGTGGACGGTGAGGACATTTGGCTGTTTGCAGTATTTTAATGCACGTAGGGTGTGTTTGGTTACGGTCAGGATGAGACTGTAGAAGGTTTTCATGTCACATGACTGATTCCATCATATGGTGCATTCAAGTTAAGTTCACAAAGATCATTTATGAGATGAACGCAACCACAAAGTCATGATTATGAGTGGGAAACGGTTAAAATTTTTCTTTAAGCCCAAAGTTTCCGAGTTGTGTGCATGTCAGTAAATTTGTTGAAATGAATGAAATTATTATTTCTTTCATTTACAATAAATATGAAAAACATATCAAATATTCAAATAAAAATACAACAAATATTCAAATTTATATATATATATATATATAATATTTAATTTTTCATTTATTATTATTTTATAGTAAATAACATGTAACTATTGCTTCAAGGCATGGATTAATATTCATGACTACATCTTAGATCAAATAAAGATTGGATTCTGTGATTATTCACCCGTCTGTCTGTGTTTTTACAGGGTATCTTTATGATATTTGACAAAAACAAGAACCAGTCTCTGGATTATCTAGAAATCCCACCCGCTCTGACAGCAGCAGGTGAAACCCATGACACACACTTACTCACACACACACACACACACACACACACAAATGCAAGTATGAGCATGAACACACACCCTGTACATGCAAATGCATTCATTGACGCAACACTTATTGAGAATGAAAACACACACACACACACACTGTGAAACGCTCTCCCACACACACACACACCCAGCTGTCAGGAGAGAAACCTGCTCATTCATCTGCTGTCGTGAGTCTGGAATGCTGATGATCGGGTTGATCTGAGCTGGTCTGCTCTGGTCTAGGCATACGGGTGGATGAATTCATACTGCAGCTGATAGGCCTGCGCTACACGGAGCCAGAGATGACCATCAGCTTCCCGGGATTCCTCTTCCTGCTCACCAAACTGGACTGCATGATACGTAAGAGAACACACAAATCAAAGTCAAATCAAAGTACTTTTTTTTTTGTTACCTGGAACACAAAAGGAGAATTTTTTTGAGTCTTTTTCTGGTCTTTAAATGAAAAAATTAGCAGGATATTCCTTAAAAATTAAAAAAAGAAGGTCATATGGGTTTGGAGCATCATGAGGGTGAACTGCAGGATTATTAGAGTTCATTTAAACTAAAACCATAAAACAGCTTTTGTTAAAATAGAAAAAAAAAACTTAAACTCATTTGATTTCATCTAGTTGCCAAGGCAACCATTCAAATTTTAATTCAGTTTACAATAATAAAAATAAAGGTAATAAAAGTTTGAATTAAAATAATGAAAACTATATAGATGTTTTTTTTTTATGTAATAAAAATGACAAACAAACAACAAAATGTCTAAAACGTTAACTACAATTAAAATGAAAACATAAATATAAAAATAAAAAACTGTACACTTTAAATGTATTAATACATTAATACATTTTAGTAATAATAATAATACTCATTTATATCTGTCTCTCTATCCATCCATCCATCCATCCATCTACATGTTTTTGTTTTCAGGCAAGTTTCAGGCATTTGATGCGACAGGGATGGGAGTGATTTCAGTGAACTGCAGACAGGTAAAAACATGAAACACATGAGAGTGTTGAGTCCTCTTTACACACACACACACACACACTCACACACACACACACACACTCACACTCACACACACACACACACACACACACACACACACACACACTCACACTCACACACACACTCACACTCACACACACACACACACACACACACACACACACACACACACACACTCACACACACACGCACACACAGGCTGATCCAGCCCTCTTTAGTTCTTCTTAACCATCTTTATGCAACATGACTGACAGATATTACGTGAATCAGAGCTGAATTTATTATCTTGTGAAAAATGTGATTCATTAACTGTGCGCCAAATGAATATTTATGTGTTTTTCTCTTGATTTGTAGTTTCTGCACATGACCATGTACAACTGATTTCAGACCAGCTGCAGGGAAACAGCTCTACAGCTGCTTGAACTATTCTATATAAACAGATCGTTCCTGGAGTGGAAGCTGATTGGTCAATACAGTTGTTACATTTAAGCTACAATACTATAAATTCTATATTAATAGATATGATGCAAAACACAGCTACTTTATATATATCACTGCACAGCACCTATAGAGATCAACTATTAACCTTAATATTTTTTTACTGCTTTTACTGCTTCTAGTGGACAGATGTCAACTAATGAATTTGCTTAATAAAAATAAGATTTTTAAAGAAAATTGGTGTAATATCTTTATTAGTATCCATAATAAAATAAAATTCGATAATTTTTTATTTGATATCATTTTATTTTGATATTTTTTTTATATATATATTTTAATAATTATTTTACAACAATTTAGCATTATAAATTATAAATAAATATTATAAAATAATTTAATAATTACACAATTATAATAATATAAATAATATATATTCTGACAATAATAAATATAACATATTCTGACAAAAAATAATATCTTTAATGTTTATGTTAATTTACACTATTTTTAAGTTGGTATAATATTTTTATTAGTAACCATAATAACATAAAAATTTAATAATTAGATCTTTTCATAGAATTTTATTTTGATATTTATATTCAAAAATACAATTTTATCATGTAATAATTTTACAAAAATTTTGTATTATGAATTATACTTATATATTATAAGAATAATGATACAAATAATAAATTATAAATATTCTGACAAAAGTAATACAATTACAACAATGACAATTAAATTTATAATTTTATATCATTCTATTTTGATATTTTTATTCTATAAAAATATAAATTTATTATAATTATTTGATAACAATTTACTATTATAAAATGATAAATAAATAATAATAGAAATAATAAATAATATATATTCTGACATTTTTCAGATCTTGTTGTTAAACTAAACCAAATGTTCCTCATTTAGGTCATATGAATACTTGTAAGTTTTGAATGTGTCGTTCCTCTTGTCTCTGGAGGCATGTCCTGTTAATATTTATTACAGTGGGAACTTTTGAGAGCATGCATGAGCGGGAAATATGCCAAATAATTAATTATGTGTAGACCGGATCAGTTCAGGATTCTTACATAAGCTTCGGGTCTGTAAAATGTCCCAGCTATGATTTTTAACATGCGGCTGCTGCTGCTGCTTTGAATTGCAAAACATTAAATGATTCAAATAAGCGACTGATTTGTATTTGAATCTTATGGATAATCGAGGAGCTCAGTATCAATCGTTATGTTTGAGGTGATGCTCTGGATTTGGGTGTCATGAACAATGTAAACAGCAGCGTATGGTTGATGCGCTCATCTGTCCGATGTTGACCCACTTCACGTCCCCTTTGACAGACGCCATGAAATATTAATGTTCGGATTAAGCAGCTTAAGAACCAGACTAGTTTAACCACAATAAATTCAAGTCATAAACATTCATGTGGTTTTCACCAAATAATGTGTGTTATCAAAACTGTATAGAGTTGAATTCAGATGAAGGTTAGAAAAACAAGGCAACCGGCTGGTGAGTGTTTCGTGGAAAGTGTATGAATAATACATCAACTCTTTCTGTTTGTGTGAGTGTGTAAAGTTAGAAGATACGGGTTACACTGATACACTGTACAAGACAAAGACAAGTGACGTTAAATAGAAATTTTCTATTCACTTTGCTTTGGATTACATTTCCATATAGTAATAAATAGAATTATACTTTATACATGTAGTATAGATAGAAAGAAAGAAAGAAAAGAAAGAAAGAAAGAAAAAAGAAGGAATTTGGTAATATATTGAACAGCTAATGAAATTTGGTATAAATATATATGTTTTAAGTATTATTTTAATAATAGAAAGAGATAGATCAATAGAAACCATCATGGTAATATATAAAATATATTTAATTAAATGATAATCTAACATATTTAGTACATATGTAAAATATGTAACTAAATAAATTAACAGTAACTAAGAATAATAATCATTTTATATTAATAATTTGAAACCACTAGTGAAAAAACAAGTGAAATTTGGTAGAATATAAAATATATTTATATATTGCTAATATTATATAAATAGACAGACAGACAGACAGACAGATAGACAGATAGATAGACAGACAGACAGACAGACAGACAGACAGACAGACTTTGGTAATATATAAAATATATTTAAATATTAATCTAATATATTTCATATATAATATAGGCCTGTGTAAAATATGTAACAAAATAAATAGAAAAATCTAGTGAAATTTGGTAGTATATAAAATATATTTATATAATATAAGCATTATTTTAATAATACGTACATACATTCATATACAAATGTAAGTATTAAGTATATATATATATAGCTAGTGAAAATTTATTATTTTAACTTATATTAAACGTATATATGTAAATAAATAAATATATCAAATGATATAGATCAATGTAATTTATTTATACATATACTGTTCAACTGTTTTTAAATCCGTTTTTTAAATCCCTTCCTAAAAAACTTTCAGATTTGTAATAGATATTAATCATCCGATTTTCAGACCTCTGTGAATATTTTTATATAACGGCCACAAATTCACATTTTCAATCTAAAACTACTTCCCCCTGACGAGATTAGCCTATGGCAGAAGCCCACCCCGCTCGTGGGTAGAGCTAAAATCGGATATCTTCTGAATAAGTAAACCGTTCTTTTAAATATTCATGAGTTTTCCGGGCCTACTACCTCCTCCTCAGTGGGAGCGGCGCGTCTCCTACTCCATTTTTGTCAGACGGGTGGAGGAACGCACTCTCGGCGGGGAGACTGTCAGTCCACGCAGCGGACACTTCATACCGAGCAACAAAGGCTTCGAGAGCGATTACTGCAGGCTGTTTTCTTTTGGTTTTCGTTTAGGAAGAGTCTTGACGGTGCTCTCGGGTGTCTGACATGGTAGATTATCACGCGACGAATAATCAATCCTTATATTCAGCGGGCGGACCGCAGATCTACATGGAGCAGGAGAACGACTGGGACCGGGACCTACTGCTGGACCCGGCCTGGGAGAAACAGCAGCGGAAGGTAAGAGCTTCTGAAAGCCCGGGGGCCGCCGCAGGGGCCTGTGCGATGAGATATTTGTGCGTTTAACACGTTTTAGTCGTCTTGTTTTCTCTAGTCTGCTTTTATACGCGCCTAGAACAGCAGCGCGCTTCGAATGTTATAATGTTTCGCGGGTTTCGAATGTTACAGTGTTACAATAATGTTTCAGTCGCGTGTGTGTGTGTGTGTGTGTGTGTGTGTGTGTGTAAGTGAGTGATACATTGTAACGGCTGAACCTGTTTTACTAGAGCGAGTTTCATTCGCTGCTGCTGCCTTTTTCCTTTTTCCCCTCTGTTCTTTCTCAAAGCGACATTTAGACTACTATTTACAGACAGACATCCGGATTTAAAATGGCAGTAACTAGATATCACAGCACGAGAGCTTAAAATAGCTGCAGAAATGCTGTTTCTGGAGTTTATCTGCTGTTCTGGAGAGGAAAGATAAGCTAAAAAGAATAAAAAATGAACGTATGAGGTGCGTTCCCGTTTTGAATACACTCTGTGGTGTTTCTGTGGAAAACCTGATTGATAGTGAGTGTTCTAGTGTTTTATGCACATGAATTATGGCAATGAATATTGAGGAATGCTCGGGGGTTGAATGACGTTTTTGGGTGTGTGTCTTTTGGGGCAAAGACAGGCTTGACTGATTTGCATTTTTGGTGTGACAGACGGCTATTGGAGAGAGTTTGAGAAAGGAAGGTCAAAGTTTGATTGGAAAAATAATTAATTATTAACCCACCTGAGCCCCTTCAGCAAACAAGCACTCACACACTAATAAATCACACATATATATAGACACAGCCACCGGCCTTCAGACCCATAAATGGGGCATTTGAGAAAGTCAAGCGGAGGAGAATACTTTCTGAACTCTTGAGCTCTCCTCTCCCTTTTTATACTCGTTGGTTACACTTGTGAAGCCAAATATCTAGATATCTAGAAAGCAGAGTGGCCTTCTAATATGAATTTCAGCAGCTAAAATGAATTTAAACCACATTGCAGATGTCTGTTACTATGTCATGCATAAAATATCTTTACATCCTGACAGATATCAGTGAGTAGTTGTCACATCTGTGTCTTTGACTGTACTAGACTGTAAACAGCACAAAAAAGTCAGGAGAGTGGCCCACACTTTTTTAGCCAATCAGAAATTGGAATGCGGGGTTTTAGAGAGCAGGTTTGTGGTTGGGGTTGATCTAATTAGTTATGTTTGGTATTGCATTCTACCATTCTAAGTCCTGCAAGTATGTAGTATGTATACTATGCACAGTATGCATAGTTAACTTACTACTATTGACAGAATGTGCATGGAAGACTCTATCCAACAGTGCAATTTGCATCACATTTTGACTTGACTTTCCATTTCTAGCCTCTAAAGTTTTTAAATCTTTCATTTCAAAAGGTATTGTTTAGTTTAAGGCTTAATTATTATAAGTGGCATAATTATAGTATGGGCCAGGACCAATGTAACTATCACAACCATGTCAAGTGCAAAATGGGTTAATGCATGTTTTTTGTATGGCACAAATACCAGTGAATTGACTACTGCAAACCTTAGTAATCTTGTTGCGTGATTTGTTTAAATACTCTTCCCATAAATGTTGTGTCCAAAAGTGGAACTCCAAAAAATGCATATGCAACAAGGCCAGCTGCAAAATCTATTTTCACTGTCAGTAAACCCTGACAGTAGTTTTTTGATGCCGAAAGAGGGTTTGCGATGGCACAAGCTGTTCATAATTCTGGCCCAATGAATGTAATTTCTGTACTACTAGTGGCACTAAACAGAATTGCAGAAATAATTACTGTTATCAAACAGGTTTCACACTCTGATTATCTGTTATTGACCCTTTTCTCATTTCCGTGGTTCTCAGAACCCGAAGTCATCATAGTTGGTAAATCTATAGTGGTGAACAGAAATTAATTAATTCTATTAAATGATGATATTTTTTAAATCTTTACAAAAGAGGAAGAAATATTGAGAGATTGAGACATTGGTCAGAAGAGTCAAAATTGCTGCCATTCCCTCAGCCATTTATTAGACTTAACTTGTTTTCTGTAATTGAATCCCAAAGTAATATTACACAAGTGTAGTGTTATAAATGTACATAAAATTGTTTCTAAAAGCTAAAATAAATGTAAATAACTGTTGAAACGTACTCATTAGGGTTGTCAAAAAAAAATTGTATTTCGAATATTCGTCAAATTTAAAATAAAAATCCACATTCGAATGCAAAAATGTTGCTTTCGAATTTTAGGTGTGCGTCTGGCAGCCTTATCAGTGGTGCACAAGTTGCGATGATGTAAGTGTCGTTGGATTATAATGTTTTTGTTAGCGTATCCAGTTGAAGCCACTAGATGCGGCGCTGCTGCGTTGTTCATTAAAAATATTGTGGAAAAAGAGAACATCAATGCGGAGAAGATCTTTACATCAAAACTGAAACCAAGCCATTCACACAGAACACATATTATCTCATGTTTTTAAATGAAAAATGTACTCTGTGATTGGCTTTTCACCCTTTGTATTAAACTATGCATACGTACATGATGCTGTTTTGTTTATAGTTGTTTAAGTAACTTAATTATAATTGGTTTATAAACATTATTTTAAACATTATGCACTTTTTTCACAGATAGTCATGTTATCTTATGCTTTGAATAAACGTGCATTAGTAATATTTTGCTCGATGCGCCCTCTTGTGGCCTCCGGAGAGAAGCCAAAAGCTTTTCTTCACCCTAACTGAAATTATGCATTTTAAATTCGAATATAATTCGAATTTTGATAATGTTTAAGTACAAAATTCGAATTAAGTTTTTCAGCCATTTTGACAGCCCTAGTACTCATAATGTGTAAAAAGGGTCCATTGCAGTTCTGTTTGCTGCCACTAGTTGCACAGGAATTGCGCACTTTTCCTATACGAACAATGAGTTTATGCAAGATCTTCACAAGTCTGCATGTTTCTAGGTCTAAAGTTTAGTGAACGTCCCTCCAATCTCGACTCGCCATTGGTCGTAAAATGATGTTTCAGCTCTGGAATTTCTATTGCGTGTTTGTGAGGATGAATATTACACACAGACCGAAGTTCACTAGTGATTACCAATCCAACGCATCCTTGTTAAAACCCCACGCTGAGTTTCATTACGGTCTCCACGCACCGTTGCCTGTTTCCGCTCGACCGAAACAAGGCGTGTGGAATTATACCGAAGTCATCCCCTTATCCGTGACAGACGTGAAATTACTCCCCGACAAATGCCAAACGCCCTGTGACCGGCTAAGACTTGCCTCTCCGCTCCACCCAAAATGTCTGAAAGTTAATTGAAGTGTTTCATTCTCTATTGAACAGCCTGTTTAGGAGTTAAAAAGCTGGGCAGATATGAATTGAAATAAGACACAGTGATTTAACCGGCTTTGTTCTTGTTGTGTATATAAGCATGTATAAATCCAGTAGTGCTTGATAAGAAAGACGTCTGGAAACCAAAAACACAACCTTGTGCCTCAAAGACCGCAAAGATACGTTGTTAGAGTGTATTTTGCTGCAAATGTTTTCTAGATGATAACTTCATATGTACTACATCTGCGATTGGTTGAGAACTTTAAGGAAGTTTCTGGTAGTAATACCATGGAAGTTTATATCACAGGGATTTTTTTTCTTCAATTTATCTTGACTTCGGTAGTCTTTTCTATTCCTGTATTGCCATCAAACACTTCCAGATGTTTATGATGAGCATAGCTGTCAGTTGTATATTATAACCAGATGTTTTGACTCTAAATTCTGACAGGGTTATTTAGTTAACTAAAAAGGAACCCAAAGAAAACTTAAAATAAATGTTTACTAAAATAAAATACAAAAACAACCTTTTTCTTATTTTTATAACTACTACAACTAAAGGAAATATAAAAATAGTCAATATAAAATTTAAAAAAATATATAAAATAATTCAAACTAATAATAAAAATTATTACAATTTCTAATTGATACTAAAATTGCACTGAATATTGTTAAACTGCATTCTAATCTGCCACCAAATTGTCATGTTGCTTAGCAACAGTAACAGACTATAATACTTGGTACAATAAATGTTTATTGTAACTATTATTATTATTATTTAGTGCTGT
Source organism: Sinocyclocheilus rhinocerous (assembly GCF_001515625.1). Taxonomy (NCBI): domain Eukaryota; kingdom Metazoa; phylum Chordata; class Actinopteri; order Cypriniformes; family Cyprinidae; genus Sinocyclocheilus; species Sinocyclocheilus rhinocerous. The sequence continues at coordinate 23,354 of NW_015628323.1, forward strand.
CAAACGATTAATCGCGATTAATCGCATCCAAAATAAAAGTTTTTGTTTACATGATATATATGTGTGTACTGTATATAATTATGTATATATAAAGACACACACATACAGCATATATTTTGAAAATATTTACATGTATTTACATGTTTATATTTATATAAATTATATCGCATATAAATACATTTCATATATAAAAGTAACATATTTTTTAGGGCTGCACGATAAATCGCATGCGATATTTAACGCGCATCTTTTTCTTAAAAATAATCGTGCATGTGTGTGTATTTATATATGCATAATAAATATACACAGTACACACACATATTATGTAAAAAAAATTTTTTTATAATGGATGCAATTAATCGCGATTAATCGTTTGACAGCACTATGATTATTATTTAAATAAATAAATGTAACCGCAAATATAAATGGTCTTTTATTACATTGAAGTTGCCATCAAAATAATAAACCACTCAAGGCTGTGTGTTTTAGTGATTTTTACCACAGTTGAAGACTTAAGGGTATAGGATTTAGACCCCTTACATGTAATAAATTCACTGTAATGCACAGACTCAGGTGCACTGTTAGGGGCAACAAAATAAAAATTCCAGAGGACCAATAATGCAGGCCAAATAAAAACCTGCTTGAGGGTGTTTGGTAGCGAGTTTGGCTCTGTATAAAGGTCTCTCTCTCTCCATCTTTGTATTTCATCATGTCTGTTTAAAGTGTTACAGGACTGAAGCGATCACAGCAGCAAGTGTAATCGAATCGCATGCTTCTAGAATGTACATCGACTAGACTGCAGACTAAACTAGACTCGAGCTACTGATCCAGAGGTCGTTCCTCAATAAAACAGTGGGATTCATTCTCAAAAGTTCAACACATTGGCTCCGTTCCAAAACCTTGTTGCTGTGCTGTCTACTGCTAAAAAGACAGTTGTCTTCTCAGGCAACATTTTAACTGAAAGGTAACCTCCACAAAAAGGTAACCTAATAAATTACACATTTTGGAGCACTCTACAAAGGTTGCAGCACGTACAAAAAAGTGTCTTACAAATGCACTGCAAAAAGTTGTAAATAAGGAGTATTGGACTCTTTCAGTCACATCAAAGTTTAATTCAGTATGTTAATTGTCATTTCTTTGTAATTATTTCTGAAATTTAATTGCAATTTATGAGTGAAATAGTTTCAAAGTAAATTCTACACCAAATATTTTTTCAATCTCGACTTAATTGATTTAGTGTTTGCATTATCTTGTCGTTAAATTAACAATTAGGTAGTATAAAAATGCACAACACAACATTGGGTAAAATAGTCAATTTGTAGTAAGAGTGAACTTTTTGTTGCTTCGTTTTGGTATTGCATGAAAGAATATTTATAATCAACAATGTTGCGTTTTTTTTTTTATTGTGCACATTTCAGTGCATTATGGGGTCCAGACGGTGGTCAGTTCAAGAAAGTAATTTTATTCTAATGCCATGTGACCCAGTCCTTGCGATTCATTTTGAAGCTGGATGGAAAGAGAGTTTGCGTTAATGTATAATTCAATTTGTCAAGTCATTTTTTTATGCATTTCATGTGACGTTTCATAGATAAGAAATCTGTTTAAAAGGTGCCATAAAATGGAAAACTGTATTTACCTTGGCATAGTTGAATAATAACAGTTCTGTACATGGAAATGACATACCGTGAGCCTCAAACACCATTGTTTCCTCCTCCTTATGTAAATCTCGTGCATGCAAAAGACCACTGTAGCGAAAATGGCAGATCATGGAAATAAATGTTATGTTCCAGGATGTGCAGGGGTGGGTTGGTGTCTGTATTCAGAAAGGCACGGAAAACAAATAACGAGCCATTAAAGGGACATGGTTAGCTACTTGCTAGCAGTAGCCTGTTACATCACAGTACATACGATTTCACTTACCACATAAACAGAGTAAGGAGAGATGACTGAGGATGATGGCGAATGATTTACAGATCCTGAGCACCACTGACAAGCATCTGATCTTGTAACATGTGTGGTAAGTACTGCCGCTGTAGTTGACATAGAGCACGTGCGATCGCAAATCTCGAAAGTGAAAGTAAAAAGCGATCGTGCATTCAAAAGCAGTTTCAATGCCCCGCATTTTTATAGTGACTCCCTGATGCCCGCATGTTATATACAGTATAATTACCCAACGATATTACTTGCGAGAGAAAGTATTGAAATATATATTTTCCCTGTGTTTCCTTCCTGCTGTGTGAGCTACTGAAATGAGCTGCACTGTGAAACAGCCAATCAGAGGAGAGCTCAACATTATTATTCATGACCCTTCCAAATAATGTAAAAACAGACCATTTCATTCTAGGGACAAATCCTAGGGTTGTAAATGGACATGTAAAACCGTTTCTGGAGATTTTTTGCCCTTAACTAAGCCACATACCTTCTATGTAGATATCAGAGAACAATTTAAAATATTGTATCAATGCATTCTATGGCACCTTTAATACTAAATGCATTCGGCAGCTAAATGTGACTGGGGTCTGCAGGGTCCAAAGAAGAGAGCACAACTTTTATGTGTGATTATTTGTGGCTGTTGGCTGTGTTTGGTGTGCCAGACGGTGTCTTGCGGTATCGCAGTAGTCTTGCCTCAGGGTCGTGCCGCTCAGTGACTGCGTGAGTCAGTGTGTTTAGATGTGTTTGATTGGACTCATTGATTGTGTTTAGTGAGAGTGCAGTTTCTATCTGGACTCAGTGATTGCAGCTTGTGTCTCGTCCACCGCTTCTGAAGGGAGTCCCAGTATGCATTGCCACAAACTTGTTAAAAAATGAATCAAGGATAGAGTTTGAGTTGAGAAATGACAATTGCAATTACAGTCAAAACAGAAATGCATCAATCTAATTTGAAATGAACTATTTGAGTGATGAGGTATTTTTGTAGGCCAATCCTGAAGTTTGCATCACTTTGGTTTCTTCAACAAAAAACCAATAGAATTTTTCTATTGGCTTTTGGATTGTTGCAGAAAATAAGCTCTGTGACGGACAAAAGTTTGATTCTTACACGTTTAGTTACAAATGTACACGATTTCAAGCCTTAAAACTATCATCAGAACCTAAATGTCAGTCCTTATTTAAAAACATTTTCCCTGAAAGTTTGAATAGTTTGCAAGAGCACAATTAAACAGTAAAATAAACTGTAAAAGCAACGAGTGAGTAGATGAGTTCACCAGTTCAGTGTGATTTAATGTTTTTAAATGTAACCTTTATCAATGGCCTTTTTCAAGACAAGCTTTAAAAAATCACAAGTTGCACTAATGCATTTTATCTCTTAGTTTTAGGCATTTCACTAAAACACATTGACTTCAGGTTGATGAAACCCGATGTCTAATATCTAGAACAAAGTTTTTACTGAAGGAGTTTTGTAGGTTTTTCTGTGCCACTGTGTAGAAAGAAATGCTTTTTGTTATAACTACATATGCAAATGTTGCATCAGTGAAGCTGTCAGCAAAACTACAGCAGCATTTAGGAGTCAGTTATTTATGCCAGAAGCCGGAACTGAATGTGTGAAATGCGGAAATTGTGACCGTCTCAATTGAAAATGTGCAGTTTAACACTCGCTCTTTCACTGATATTTCATATGCATTTAGTGTGACCGTTTCTCTGTTGTGGTTTACTCTCAAGAGCATCACCAAACAGGCAGTTAACTTATTTTTGTCCCTATAAGCGTTTCACGCCATGTTGTTTTGCAGCTAACGAGATGTGTGGTGCAGAAGCGCGATTGAGCATATATGTGTGAGTTCCTGTTAAATTAGGCCTGAGTGCGCGTGTTTGCGCTCATTATTAGTTCGAAGGATGCTTGTGAGGATGCATGTTGAAAACAAAAAAGTGCACGAGTGTCATGTTTTGTTTTCCTAAGGTGTTTTTCCATGCACTGTAACTGTGTTTCTGCTGCAAGCTAGAGTTAGTCGATCTCATGGGAGAACGTCTGGACTTGATGTCAGAACTAATGGATGGCAGATGCAGGTATTGATATTTGGCACTGAGTGTCTTACGATGATGGTCAAACCTTGAATGCATATTTTCCCAGAGCGCAGCTTTGACCACTAAATGACTGAATGAAAGGCTGAGCGTGAGTCACGGCATGCTGGGAAAACTGCGGTTACTGTGCACTAATCCAATTTTGGATTGTTCTAGTGGGTGTTTGGATGTGGTTCAGGTGTGTCCCAGTGAAAACAGCGAGTGGGAGTGGACTGAGATAAAGGCAGTCACGCTAAGAGGCATTATGAGGTCACAGGGGGTGTTGCGTCACCTGACCTACTTCAGTCCCGCCCAGCCGCAGAAACTCCACCAGAGAAATGCCTCAGAACACTTTACTGTAATTCAAGGGTACATTTCTTTGTTAGACCATTACCGAAGCCTCTGTCAAACTGTTGGTTGTCTTCATATTTTATCACTGACGTGATGTCTGATATTGAGTGTAAACAGCAAGGATATTAAAATAACTAACGATTTCTGGGTACAATGAATACAGTTCTGCTTAATTTTGTGATATTAACTGTAATTTTCAAAGAACAGCTCTGCTCTCGGAAACCATTTTCACTGGTTTTCATGATGAGTCAGAAAAATAGCAGAAAAATATTGCAATTTCCTATTATTATTATTGTTATAAATATTATTATTTCAGGTGACCGCATAGTAATAGTATTATATTGATATATAATGTATTTGATAGTTATTTATTATTATTTTTAAGTGAACTTTAATTATTATTAAAATTATTTATATTTTGAAATTATTAATTTATAGTCAAATTATTATATTACTGTATAAATTGTTTATTTGATCTCTATTAAGTGAGCTGTAATTAATTTGTAATTATTACTAAAATTTAGATTTGATCCATATTTTAAAGTTATTAATTTATAGTAGTACTATTATATTTATATAAATCATGACTTTTATTTTTCAAGTGAGCTGATTTATTTTAAAATGATAATTTTAACAATAATCATAAAACACTGCAGCTCAAAATATATAATTGTAAATAAATTAGAATACAAAATATATATTAAAAAAATAAAATAAATAAAAACCATTAGAAAAAATCTAAAGCTTTTATTAATATTATGTAATTTATTAGTCATTTATTAATCTTAATTGTATGTATATTTTTCTTTGTATTGTTTATTTTGTTGGTTTGTTAAAAAAAAACACACTATGATTTCCAGGCATGGAAAAGTAGTGGAAATTTCTATGGAGGGTGTCATGTTTCTATAGAGAGGAATATGTTGTTAGCTAACAAGGGAAACAGCTCTGTCTTCGTCCTCGGGGAGTGTGTTTACTTACAAAGCATTGAGGCTCAAATTGCAAGACTTTTCTTGTCGCATTGGACACGTTTGTGGACCATAACTCTAGTTTTTAAAACTATTAATTCCAAGAATTGGTACCTGTATAAAATTATTTAAAAACATCATCACTTTACCAACAATCACAAATAAATGAAAAGGTCATGAGATTAATTTGTCAGGAAGTGTGGGAAAATAAAGTTCAGTCTGCTTCCTGTTTTACATCCTGGTGGTCTTTGTGATGTTCATGTGTTGTTAGCGGTGGGCTCAGAAAGGCTGTGCCTGCAATTGCACGGCTGTTGTTGAGGCTGGAGTTGTGTTCGGCTCAGTGTCTGTAGAAGAGGAAGTGTCAGGAACTGATCCAGCCCAAATCTCCCGATGCCAGTCATCCTGCTGGACATCAGAGACATTCTTGCTCTGTCCGTCTCTGTAGGTGGGTCATCATGCTGCTGAGTCCCACTCTCATGCTTCGTCAATTCAGATGTCATTCGGTCAGTAATCTGTGATTAACTCTGACCTTTGATTTGTCACTTTTTATTGATTGCCATAAAGTTTGTTGAGGGATTCTTCTAACGCAGTCAAAAATGGGTCAAATTTCACCCAAATATCAAAAGAAAAAAATGAAAAAGAAAAGAAAATGAAGCGCATTTTAGGAGCATTTCATGACTGTAAAGCACATTTAACCCCAAATTCTCTTTATTGTAATAAAAAGAGATGCATTTACATTTGAGCCATGTTTTCATGACATTCACTCAATTTTGAATTGTTCTTGTTGATTGCTCTCCAAATTTACACTGTCAAAGACATGTCCGGGTCAAATTTCACTCCAAAAATCAAAATAAAACAATAGTTTTTGCTTAAAGGAGATGAAGATGAGATTTTGTTTCATGACTGAATCAGATGTTTTTTTCATCTCCAATTTATCTTTAATGTAATCCAAAAAAGTAAAATGCATTTACATTTAATAAATGTTTTCTTACACGCCTTGCGGAAGCTGTGTGATCCGTAAAAATCCATTATCTTATCTTATTTTTTATTTTATTATTTTTATTATTATTATTATTTATTTTTTAAATTTTTATTTTTTTATTTTATTTTATTTTTTATTTTATTTTATTTTATTTATTTTATGACTGCTTGCTTGCTTGAAGGAATTTAGTTATTTTATTTTATTTTTTATTTTATTTTATTTTATTTTATTGCTGACTGCTTGCTTGCTTGAAGGAATTTAGGAATGCCTATTTTTAGGACTGTTGTATTTTTGTTTCAGTTCTCTTTACTATACTGCAAAAAACACAGACTCAAAATAAAACTTTTTTTTTTATTATCTTGCTTAAAGGAAGTGAAGCCTCTTTTTTTTTTTTTTTTTTTTTTTTTTAGGACCCCTGGGGTTTTT
>NW_015628323.1:30166-34261 GCF_001515625.1 Sinocyclocheilus rhinocerous
TTTTAGGACCACTGCGGTTTTCTTTCATGACTGGGAAGCACATTAGTTACTGTTACTGTAATGCAAAACAAGATGCATTTAATCTTGTATGCATGTTTTTTTTTTTGTTTTTTTTTTTTACATGCATTCTTGTATGTACTAGCTTTACGGTCAGTAAAAATACATAAATTAACGCCTTATAAATACCCATATGAGGTTAAAAATTGCAGTGGTCATAAAATAGGCTTAATTTTCTTTATGCAGTTTTCTGGGGAGGCTGAAATGTGAGCTGTACATGAGATTCACTCAATTTTGAATTGTTTTTGGTTTTGTGTTTATATGAAGTTTCTGTAGTTTGTAAGGATTCACTGTTGCTTGTCCTTGCATGTTGAAGCCTCTTGTGTCCTGGCCAGGACTTTCTCTGTGTGTATAATGTCCTCTGGAGCACTGAAAGCTCTTAAGTGCGGCGGCTCAGACAAAAGACTGACCTCTAAGAGGATTAGAGCCTGCCTTCACCTAGATTCCCATCTGAACCATACGCTTTTTGTATCACAGATGCTTTGATTCTTTGATTCCATCCTTTGTTTGCTTGTGTGGATCCTGAAGGGCTGTTACTGTAAAGTCTTGATCAGACATTCCTGTTCTTTTAAACGATGTTGGGCGAGGGGTACATTTATAGTGTGGTTACCTGTCATAAAAGATGAATACACCAGCAATAAAGCCTGTTTAACGGGTGGGCTGTTGCCCCGAGGGCCTCATAATCTATTGTTATTGTGTCTCGCTAGTATCGTAAAACCAGACTTTTGACTATCGCCATAGATTCTGGTCCACTTTGCAGATGATTCTGGTCAGGGCCTGTCTGCTTACGACAGGAAGAGACCTGACATGTAAAACGGGCAACAAGAATTCATTTAGTTTTTATGTGAGCAGGTGAAACGGAAGAGGATGATACTGCAGTAATAGACTAATAAGACATCAAATAAAGCCATGACAGTCTGCTTTAACAGATGAACAGATAATGTGTGCATCTTAGGGGCACGGTTCTCATGGTTTTATCAAACATGGTAATATTAGGGAACTTTACAATTGTGATTTTAATCATTTTATTTCAAATATTTTGTATTTCTTAATTTCTTTCTAGTAATGTTTGAATTTGTTTTAGTTCATTTAATGTTTATTTAAAATGTTAAATATTTGCATTTTTATTATTTTTTATTAATGTTTGTTTTAATATTGCTGTTATGTATATTTTATAGTAATAATTTTATATATTTCACTATGAAATCATATGAAATATAAGATGCATGTCTATTTATTTTTTTGTGCAATCACTATGATTTAAGTTTTTATATCAATTTTGTCCTTGTGCAGATATCAGACACAATTGGGAAAGTCAAATTCATTATGAAATTTGAAACCATTTGGTTCAGTTTGATTTTATAATGATTTCCTTTTTAATATTTTTGAGAATATGCTGAAATCACAAAAGCATATTAATGTGTATATATAGGTGATCAAATGTGATGTTTGAAAGAAAAGTCATGCAGTAGGTATTCTAAAGCACAGAGAAGTACTTTGTCAGCCGTTTTGCACAAATATGGCCGTTTAGCTCAGGAAGTCTATAAACCGTGAACTTTGACCCCTGCGACGTGGCATGTGGATTGGTTTGAGGCTGGATGCTGTCATGCTCCCTGCATCCCACAGTTAAAAACGTGAAAAGCTGAAAACTTTCCCTTGTTCCTCGACGCTGGAGCAGAACTGATGTGAAACCCACATATATGGCTCGCGTTCTCGCTGCAGATGTGCATTCTTTTCCCATCGAGAGATCTTTAAGCCAGCAGTTGCAAAATAAGAGGGAAGCACTTTTCTCATGCGTTTGAGAAGCGCTGACCCGAAACGCTGAAGCCCGGAGCCCCACATGCATTCAGGGCTCGCTGCTTGTGTCTCTGTCATGCTCTCGTTGGCGGTAGGAAGTTGTGGTTGTTGTGGTTTCTGTTTTGTTTCCTTTAATGGTGTGAACTCTGACTATTCGTGTGTGTGAGGAAACATGTGATCAACTGTCTCGTGGGAAATGTTGTTAGTAATACTGGAATTGATGACTCTTGATCATTGTGGGTTATTGCAGGGGTTTCTCTGGATGAAAACATCAGCGCTTTATATAACTCTGAAGTTATTTTGGGTCACTTCAGAGGTTTAACTCTTGACTGACCTGACTAGTTTAGCTGGTCAGTTGTTCTCGCTATGTTCTGCTTCCGATCAGTAAGCGTGACATGCTTGCTCATATGCAGAACGGATGATGTTGCTAAATTCCAGCTGACTCTTTGTAGAGAAACACCAGAAACAAGCATATCTGAAGTTAATTTTCCTTTAGTGTCAGAAAGAGGACGAATCGGCATGTTTAAAATTAGTAAAAAAATGGATTAACAGGGTTTCCCCAGTCATGGGAAGCCAGGAATGTCAGAATTTTTTCAATTGTAATTTTAGGCATGAAAAAGTAATGGATTTTTTAATGTAATTTATTATATGACTACATAATATTATTGCCATTCAATTTGTGTAGTTATAGTTTTAAGTTTGTTTGATTTGTTTCCTCAGAAAAACAGAACAGAACCATGGAATCAAGTAATATATTTTTTTATGTATTTACTGTAAAATGTAGAATGTCATGGAATTTGGCAAAATTCTGATTAATAAATCACAAGCAGAGCCATGCACTTAAAATTGAATGATACTGCGATATGGACTAAATATAATGTCTGCATGTAATATCCCACAATATTTCTTCCATGTTTTAATTTCAACAGCAAACCCCTGTTATCCAGCACCTTGTCTGCAAAGATGAATTCAATTCAAATATTATGCATATGTTTGATTACCACCATTTTTAACAATAAAAGTTTATTAAATCATAAAACACAGAATCCAGAGAAATGAAAACAGACAGCAAAGAATTTCTTGGAAAAAAAAATATCATGTTCAATATCATAAAACTTTTCATTAGTTATTAAATGTTAATGTTTTATGAATTCAATTGATTAGACGGTTGATTTAATTATTATCATTTTATTAAACCATTAAAACAGAATCCAGAAAAATTTGAATGGAAAACACAGAGTTTGGGATAAAATAAAATAGAATCTGAAAAAAATTCTCAGTGCTCTATGCAACTTCTAAAAATGACAATTTATCAGTCAACTCTGATGTGTTTATGAAATATTTTTGGCTAATTTGATAATGCTTATTATGCTGCTGATCACCGATTTTTATATGTATTTAAAATGTAATTGATATGTATATAATATTCTCTATAAAATAACAGCACCAATAATAATGAATACAAAATACAAATATGAAATTTAAAATGTAGATATAAAAATTCTTTTCAAAATGACCATTTTAAAATGTCCTAATTTTACCATATTTTCTGTAACCACTTGCTTGCAAGCATTCTGCAGATTTTCCCATTTCTTTAGGTCTGTCCATGATGTTGCTTCGCATTTGACTGGACTCTGGAAGTGCAGTTAGGGCTGGGCGATATAGCTAAAAAATGTATCAACGATAAATAATACATACATACTAGTAAAAAATGTATAGCCTGAATGCACTGTAAGTCGCTTTGGATAAAAGCGTCTGTTAAATGCATAAATTATTATTATTATTATTATTATTAATTAATTATTAATTAATTATTATTAATTATATAATGTTTCATATCATTCGGTATCGATAATTATTGAAATTTTTTATAACCTTTTTTAAAACAGAGCAATAGAATTTGTTTTTAAATTTAACCACTATTTTTAATTAACCCAATTTATTGAGACAAACGACAAATATTTTTTGTTTTAACAATTAAACACAAAAATTATACAAATATCTAATTTCTAATGTTTTATATGCAGAATAAATAGGTCTTGAAACTTTTGGCTTGTTTCCCGATGCCACAGGAGGGCGCAATGAACAAAATAATGCAGCGCATTTAAATAGTCAACACAAGGAAGTAACTCTATAAAAAAACGTGCATTACGTCTAAATTAACACACAAAAATAAAATATAATTTCGTAAATTGCATAAACAATAACAAAACAGCATCATGTATTTATGCATTGCTTAAT